>NW_024117850.1:0-9221 GCF_003073215.2 Triticum urartu | reverse complement strand
CAGTAGATAATATAGCATGGAGCAATCAAAAATTATAGATACGTTGGAGACGTATCATTGTATTATGTAATAATAGTGTAACACATGCTAAATGGTTGTTTGTTTGTTTTGCGGTATCTATATTGGGAGAAGGTGCAGCCAAGCACCGGTCCACAGTATGATCCTTTAGCGCTGTTGAGCCCCTTGATGAGGAATTGGAAAGAAGCGGCAGCGGAGAAAAGAGACAAGTACGACTTTCAATATGGTCGTGGTGTTGGAATGGTAATACATTAAATATATATTTTTTCCATTTAAAGTTTGAAATTAATTATTAATTAAATATGATTGTATGATTCTTTATGTTGTAGATCGATGACACCATTACTGAAGAGTACCGCTTAAACAAAATTAGAATGGAACAGGCTGAAAAGAACAAGAAATCCAATACGAGAAAGTCTAACATTACTGGAAGGAGAACAGGCGTGAGTACATCTGAGGCTTCAGCTACCCAGAACCCTATTATGGATCGGATTTTGACTGAGCTGAAGCACATTCGTAAGGATATGCTTTGTATGCCGGAGCTATGCGCACAGGTACAAGTTTTCTGATTTTGCCGTTCACTATGTTTTTTGATGTGTCACATAACTAATTACAACTAATTTTTAATCACAGAGGGTCATAGAGAAATTGTACCGAAGCGTTGTATTCTACAAAGCCGGTGATATTGAAAAAGAAGAAGAGAATGAGTATGTTGAAAATAGTGAAAGTAGAAACTATGGTGGGAAACCTCATAAAGAATTTGTATATAATCCTGACGTGGACAATTTCACCACACCGGGAAAAAAGAATGTGCAAGAGGATGATGAAGATGATATAATACGATGTGATTAAAGCTAGTGTTAAGTTTGTTCGTGCTTATGAGCGGTCAGCAAAACATAGAAAGAAGGAAATATTCAATG
This sequence comes from Triticum urartu, assembly GCF_003073215.2. Lineage (NCBI taxonomy): Eukaryota > Viridiplantae > Streptophyta > Magnoliopsida > Poales > Poaceae > Triticum > Triticum urartu. The sequence continues at coordinate 8,283 of NW_024117850.1, read as the reverse complement.
ATGGCATGCGCAAAGGTCTCAGTGCAGAGAGGGCTTGTAAGATTCTTGACCATCAATGGATAACCGGTGATGTAAGTTATTGTTGTGTTTTCTATTAGCATTCAATGAAAATTAGAATTGTTATACATCATTTAAATTATTTTCAGGTTATCAATGCTTATTCGTCGTATCTATTAGGAGTTGTTGGTGACGATCGTCATATAATGCCGACCTGGCCGGTCACTTGGTTACTTGAATTTAGACCGGACACCGAGCCAGGAAAAAATGACAATGAAGTTGTGGCGAAGAAGAATGGACCCGTGAATAGATGCACCGATGAGTATTTTCAAAAAGATAAGGTAAGTTCAACTGCCTTAATGTATGCATATATGGGATATAAATAATAAGAGAGTATGTGTTGACTGCATCATATTTTCGTTGTGATGCAGATTTATATTCCTCTTAATAAGGGAAATACCCACTGGGTTTCGGTTGTCATGCATCGCCCGAAGGAAGAGTTCCAGGTTCTTGATTCTTTGATGGGACCCGAACATGACAGTGAAATTACAGAAAAAATTGAGGAGCTGGTACGGCATAAATTTACATGAGCATATTGAAACTATTATTTAGTAACTGAACTATGTTAAATTCTTTTCGTGCTATCATGTATATGAACAGAGAAAACAATTTGGATATGACATACGTGATGCGAATGCGAGCGGTGCTGTGAATTATCCGGATGTGTCTACTTGGCCTATCAAAACGTATAATATGCCACACCAAGAAGACGGGTGAGTAAATACTTTCATATTGTTTTAATATCTATCCTCAAATGCGAACTTATGAACCGTTGTTTGTACGGACCAGCAATTCATGTGGAATATTTGTTCTTCGATGCTTTCAATATTGGAACGGTGAAAAATGGACAAGTCATTTTTCTCAGGTCTGGTTTTATTTCAAATGCTTATATTCAATTAAATTCATTATGTAATACTATTTGAATTGTACTAATATGAAGTTATAACGGGGGTCAATTGATAAATCGAGGGACTTAATGATTGCGCAGCTTATTTTTTCGGAGAGAAATACGCTCAACGATGCGAAGGACAAAGTTACCCGGCTTGCAAACAAGAAATAAATGTGGCAAAAATTTTGTACTAGAAAATTTTGTAGGCTCAAATAATGTTTACATTTATTTCGACTTTGATATCTTGTGACGAAGAAGACACTACTATTTTGAATATTTAAGTCGAGAATGACATTTGGATTATTATGTTGTCTTCATGCCGTTGTCTTTAAATTTGAAATCTTCATATTCATAGTTCTGCCGTCGTCAAATTGTTTGGATATAACAGTCCATGTTTTCCTGTACTACTGAATGTTAAAAAAATGCACATGTATTTATTATGCACTTTAAAGCACTGTCGCCATCGCTTATAACACCGACGTTCTTACTTTTCCTTTGTAAAAAAAATTGCCGACAAGTGCGTCAGCCAGTCTGACGTTAGACAGGACCGACGGCACTGTCCAACAGGGCAGCGTTGAACGACGGGTAGCATAGCGGTTTAATCAAAGGCGTTCGACTGCAAGTGCGCCGCCGGGTATATAAACCGGTCGTCGCGCGCTCCGTCGGACGAGGTGGGACTAAAACTTTGCTATCGCAGCCGCCGTGCCTGGAGCGACGCGCGTGACCGCGTGGGCCGGCCCAATAACACTGTTTCGCCCGCGGCGCGAAGATGGCCCAAGTAGCACGCGGCGCGACGACGGCCCAAGTTCCACGCGAGGCGACGAGAAATGTTTAGTCCCACCTCGCCTGACGAAGCGCGCGACGACCGACTTATATACCCGGTGGCACATAGGCTGTCGAACTCCTCTGATTACCTCGTACTACTGCCGTCGTCCGACGCTGCCCTATGGGACAGTGCCGCCGGCGCACTTGTCGGGTTTTTTAAAAAAAATGATAATAACGACGGGGTTCTAAGCGACAGCGACCGTACCGTGCAGAAAATTAACAGTAAACAGCGACGGCACTACTGTGCAAAAATGAGCATGTCAAAATAAACGACGGCGACCGTATAGTGCAGAAAATTAACAGTAAACAGCAGCGGCACTACTGTGTAGAATGAGCACATCAAAATAAACAAAGTAAAACTCCTTCTTGCATTACATAGTCTGTCATCAAAACAAATACTTGTGTCGGTATCGTAGCAAATAGTCTGACATCAACAAAGTAAAATAAGTTCATATAACATATTTTAACAATTATTAAAGATCACATATATAGAACATTAAAAAACTGTGTCCAATGAAAGGGTGGAGCAATCTTCCATAGTAATCCATAATAAAACTGTCTTCAATCAAAGGGTGAACCAATCTTCCATACTCCACAATTCAAGCAAAGTTCCTACATAACAGTAAGATATGTGTTAATTCACAATAAACAAATAAATTTGGTTTGAACAATAAGATTTACAATAACATAAGAAAATCATACTTAGGATTTTGAGGGCACGTGGACTTATAATGACCCGTAAGACCGCACTGTCCACATTGACGTTTGCTTTTCTCATCAAAAGCTTTAGGTCGCCCATTTTTAGTGACATCAGGACCATCCTTACCGCGGCCTTTAACATTCAATAGTCTGACATCAACGAAGTAAAATAAGTTCATATAACATATTATAACAATTATTAAAGATCAAATGTATAAAACATTAAAAAACTGTCTTCAATGAAAGGGTGGAACGATCTTCCATAGCCATCCATAATAAAACTGTCTTCAATCAAAGGGTGAACCAATCTTCCATACTCCACAAGTTAAGCAAAGTTCCTACATAACAATAAGATATGTGTTAATTCACAATGAACAAATAAATTCGGTTTGAACAATAAGATATACAATAACATAAGAAAATCATACTTAGGATTTTGAGGGCACGTGGACTTATAATGACCCGCAACACCGCACTGTCCACATTGACGTTTGCTTTTCTCATCAAAAGCTTTAGGTCGCCCATTTTTAGTGACATCAGGACCATCCTTACCGCGGCCTTTAACATTCTGTTTTGGTGCGCCTTTGGTGTTAACTTTTGCGGGATCACGAACAAGACCATGATCTTGATTATGCTCAAATGCATCGTCGTTCACAAACTGTACCTCCGCACCAGGCTCATCCTCCTCAGTGTAATCATTATCTATTATGTCCCTCAGAGCCGCCTTCATCTTGTCGAATAAAAATGGTTTATGGCATGCTTTATGAGTTGCTTCAGCAGATAAGGTAGTCAACTCGCTGTACCTAGCTCTGTCCCCTGCACCTGCCCATCCCCACGCAAACAGATCGCTAGTGCGCTTCACGGGAAGTCCACCCCTTGCAACTTTGCTCAACCTGCGCAGTACTAAAAACTTAGGTATCTCACGTAAGCGTAGCTGAATCAGAACGTGAAGAATATGTTTGCAAGGAAGTCCTTTACAATACATCCTTCTGCAACTGCACTTCACAGTTTCTTCGGAGTTACCTGGGGTGTACTCCACAGTGAATCTGATATCCCTATTTTCCTTCCATGTCAGTATGAATCTGTGAGTGTCTGCTCCTCTCAGTCTCTCAAGGACCTCAAGCTCCCGTGCCTTCTTCATATCTTCCAGCAAGATATAAAAGTTTGCCGCAGTGAACTCACGGGCAGCCGATTTCTCAATATCTTTACACTCGTCCAATACTGGTACTGGAACTGTCTGTGAGTTTGTGTAATCGTCATGTGCCTCGTTCTCATGGAGACGAACTATGCAGTTCTGATAGTGCACAATCATATCAAAAATAGTCATACCGGAGTCTAGATGCAAGTGAAGGCATGAATTCAGACTCTCACTTCGCTGGTTACTTTGCATACCTAAGAAAAACCCACCTGACAGATATGATGCAACCCAAAGCCTTTTCTTCTTGTACATCCTACGTAACCATGTCTTTGTTTTCTCCGACTGCCATTTGGCGGTAAACGCTGCCCATCTCTCCTCAAATACCTTTTTTGAAGTGGCATAATAAAGTAGAGACCTGAACTCCTTTAGAGACTTATGATGAAGGTGTTTCTGCATGTTCTTCTCAATATGCCACAAGCAAAGATGATGCCAAACCTTCGAAAGTACCTTTCTTATGGCCTTAATCATAGCTGCATCTCCATCAGTAATTAATGACCTGGGCCTCTTCTGACAGTGAGCCCTCAAAAACGTCTCAAGCAGCCAGACATATGTATCTTCCGTCTCATCAGACACAAGAGCACAACCGAATACCATGGTGCAACGGTGGTTGTTCAGACCGACAAAAAGTATAAATGGCATGCCATACCTATTCATCCTGTATGTGCTGTCGAAGACTGTCACATCACCGTAGTCAACATAGTCTCGACGTGATTGAGAATCACACCAGAATATGTTTTTCAGCCTTCCTTCATCATCGACGGTGTGCTCAAAGAAGAAATCTGGATCTCTCTCTTTTCTGGTCATCATGATCCCAATGGCAGTGTCTGCATCACCTTGTGCAAGCAACTTCATTTTTTCTCTATAACACATGTTATAAAACTTCTTCCTCCCAAAACCAGCCTTTGCATATGACCCGTACCTACTGACGAGTTTATCATAAGTCATATGTCTCCTGATTCCAGCACCTACCATGGTTAAGATCTCAGCTTTCTAATATTCTTTTATCTAACTATGAGACCGAAGAAACGTGACTTCATCTGGTCTAGCTAGAACGTGACTGTGATCATCATTGAAACTGCTGACATACCAAATGTCACACTCTTTATCAAGTTTCAAAGTTATAAGCGCATTGCAGAAGCAACGAGCCTCCCCTCTCAGCCTGCGGGTCCTGCCTTCCATTGTACAAAGTTTTGCCTGTCGTTTCCCAGCTCTCGCACACAGATACTTTCTCAAGCGCTTAGTTTCCTCAGGACCTTTCGAATATTTCAGTGAGTCCTTTCTTACGCTGAAACCACGCTCGTAAGCATACTGGTTATAGAAAATGTAAGCCTCTCCTAGTGACTTGAACGTCTTCCTCATGACCTTCCAATGCATGTCCAATGATTCTTGCTGATATTCATCAAACCCGATGTCAAAATTAAACAGATCATCACCAACATGCTCATCATTCCCGCTTGTACCATCTACATCTCCCTGTAAATTAATGCATTAAACCATTTATGTCAATCAGTTATTATTTTAATATGTAATGTAGTCATGTAAGTTTCAAAACTTACTTTGCTGGAGCTGTCATCATGAGATGCATCAACGTTCGATTTGTCACTTTCATCGTCCACAATATTCCTCACAAAGTCCTCGTCCTCGTCCATCTGCACGCATTGCAAAAAAACATGTAAGCACTCATATGGTTATTGAGGGAGTCCTGGATTAGGGGGTGTCCGGATGGCCGGACTATACTTTCAGCCGGACTCCTGGACTATGAAGATACAAGATTGAAGACTTCGTCCCGTGTCCGGAAGGGACTTTCCTTGGCGTGGAAGGCAAGCTTGGTGATACGGACATTCGAATCTCCTACCATTGTAACCGACTCTATGTAACCCTAACCCTATCCGGTGTCTATATAAACCGGAGGGTTTTAGTCCGTAGGACGACATACACATCAACAATCATACCATAGGCTAGCTTCTAGGGTTTTAGCCTCTCTGATCTCGTGGTAGATCTACTCTTGTACTACCCATATCATCAATATTAATCAAGCAGGACGTAGGGTTTTACCTCCATCGAGAGGGCCCGAACCTGGGTAAAACTTCGTGTCCCTTGCCTCCCGTTACCATCCGGCCTAGACGCACAGTTCGGGACCCCCTACCCGAGATCCGCCGGTTTTGACACCGACATTGGTGCTTTCATTGAGAGTTCCTCTGTGTCGTCGCCAACAGGCTCGATGGCTCCAACGATCTTCAACAGCGATGCAGTCCAGGGTGAGATCTTCCTCCCCGGATAGATCTTCGTCTTCGGCGGCTTCGCACTGCGAGCCAATTCACTTGGCCATCTGGAGCAGATCGAAAGCTACGCCCCTGGCCGTCAGGTCAGATTCGGAAGTTTAAACTACACGGCTGACATCCGCGGGGACTTGATCTTCGACGGATTCGAGCCACTGCCGAGCGCGCCGCACTGTCCCAACGAGCATGATCTAGCTATGCCGCCGAACAGTGCCCTGGAGGCCGCACCCGCATCGGCTCCGATCCTTGTCGGAGCCAACTGCGCCGATCGAGGATGGGCGGTTGGACGCCACCTCGGGGGCTGCGACGCCAACGGCGATTAAGCCGAACATCAGCCCCGTACTCTGCGAGACTCGTGACTCCAAGGAGCCGGACTCCTCTCCGGACTCCAAACACTCCGCACCCCTACCAATCGAATCCGATTGGGCGCCGATCATGGAGTTCACTGTCGCGGACATCTTTCGGCACTCGCCTTTTGGCGATATTCTAAAGTCACTGAAGTCTCTCTCTTTATCAGGAGAGCCCTGGCCGGACTATGGTCAGCAAGGTTGGGGTACGGACGATGAAGAAATTCAAAGCCCACCCACCACCCACTTTGTAGCCACTGTCGACGATTTAACCGACATGCTCGACTTCGACTCCGAAGACATCGACGATATGGACGCCGATGAAGGAGATGATGAAGAACCAACGCCTATTAGGCCCTGGAAAGCCACCTCGTCGTATGCCATATACATGGTGGACACCCCAAAAGAGGGAGATGGCGATGGAACAGCGGAGGATGACCCCTCCAAGAAACAGCCTAAGCGCCGACGTCAGCGGCGCCGCTCAAAATCCCGCCAAAACAAACACGGTGATTCCAGCACGGGAGATAATAATACTCTGGAAAGCGCCGAAGAAAACCCCCTCCAGCAAGATTTAGCACCGGAGGATGGAGAAACCAGCCCTCATGAGAGAGCGGCAGACAGAGAGGTCGAGGACGATAATTATATGCCTCCCTCCGAAGACGAGGCAAGCCTCGACGACGACGAATTCGTCGTGCCAGAGGATCCCGTCGAGCAAAAGCGTTTCCAACGCAGGGTTATGGCCACGGCAAGAAGTCTCAAGAAAAAACAGCAACAGCATAGAGCTGATCAAGATTTGCTAGTCGACAGATGGACTGAAGTCCTTGCGGTCGAAGAGCATAAACTCGAACGCCCCTCCAAGAGCTACCCAAAGCGCAGGTTGCTACCCCAATTAGAGGAGGAAGCACTTGATGCAGCCGACCGGCCACCTCGTGGCCGTGACAGAGAGGCCTCTCGGCCCTCCACTCAAGCCGCACCCCATACCAAGTCACGGGAATATGTGCCGGACTTACGAGATATGCTGGAGGACAAGGCTAAACAAACAATATCGATCTACGGATCGCGTGGGCGCCCCACGGCCCGAGACGGCATCCGTCACGCCGGCCACAAATTCGGCAGGGCCGAATACAGTAGACAAGGCTCACTGGAGCTATGTCATGATATAGCCCAGTACAGAGGCGCCGCACACCCACTATGCTTCACAGACGAAATAATGGATCATCAAATCCCCGAGGGTTTCAAACCCGTAAACATCGAATCATATGATGGCACAACAGACCCTGCGGTATGGATCGAGGATTATCTCCTTCATATCCACATAGCCCGCGGCGATGATTTCCACGCCATCAATTACTTACACGCCATCAAATACCTCCCACTAAAACTCAAAGGACCAGCACGGCATTGGCTTAATAGCTTGCCAGCGGACTCCATTAGCTGCTGGGAAGATCTGTAAGCCGCATTCCATGACAACTTTCAGGGCACTTATGTGCGACCACCAGATGCCGATGACTTGAGCCACATAATTCAGCAGCCAGAAGAGTCGGCTAGGAAATTCTGGATTCGGTTCCTTACAATCAAATAGTCGACTGTCCGGACGCTGAGGCCCTAGCAGCCTTCAAGCACAATATCCATGACGAGTGGCTAGCCCGGCACCTTGGAAAGGAAAAGCCGAAATCTATGGCAGCACACACGACACTCATGACCCGCTTCTGCGTGGGAGAAGACAGTTGACTTGCTCGTAGCAACAATATAACCAAGAACCCTGGTAGTTCGGACACCAGGGACATTAGTGGCTGGTCGCGTCGCAACAAGCAGAAGCGCCGCATTAATGGCGACAATGCTGAAAACAGGGATTGTTGGGTGTTCAAGCAGGCAGGCAAGTTAAATGCCAAAAATGAAGACAAGGGGCCGCATAGCGATGACGACAAGGAACCTCGGCCGCCGAACACCAGTGGACATAAGGGTTTTCCCCCACAAGTGCGGACGGGG
>NW_024117849.1:0-32315 GCF_003073215.2 Triticum urartu | reverse complement strand
GGTGTCGTGGAGCGCAAGAACATGACTCTTGCTGAGATGGCTCGCACTATGCTTGATGAATACAAAACGCCTCGTCATTTCTGGATTGAGGCAATTGATACTACATTCCACATCATTAATAGAGTATATCTTCACAAATTCTTCAAGAAGACTGCCTATGAACTCCTCACTGATAAGAAACCCAATGTAAGTTATTTCAAAGTCTTCGGTGCTAAATGTTGGATTAGAGATCCTCATCACAACTCAAAATTTGCACCTAAAGCACATGAAGGTTTTATGCTTGGTTACGGAAAGGACTCGCACACCTACAGAGTCTTCAACAACGTTCTTCACAAGGTTGTTGAAACTGTAGATGTGCGGTTCGATGAAACTAATGGCTCGCAAAGAGAGCACCTACCTACTGTGATAGATGAACCAGCACCTAAGGAAACTATCAAGTTCAAGGCTACTGAGGATGTCATTCCTACTGAAGAAACTGCTGAAGAATTCATTCGAGAACATGAAGAACGTCGAGCTAATGCACCTGAAGAAAATACTGAAGAAAATGGTGATGAAGAGAATGCTGATCAAATTCCTCAACGACAACCAGCTCATCCTCGCATTGCAAAAGAAGTGCAAGTTGAAAAGATCATCAATGACATCAAAGCGCCAGGTCCTCTCACACGCTCAAAAGCTTCACATTTATCTAACTTTTGTGGGCACTATGCTTTTGTCTCTATCACAGAGCCCAGTAAGGTAGATGAAGCATTTCTGGAGACTGGGTGGATTCAGGCCATGCAAGAAAAATTACATCAGTTCGAGCTCAACAATGTCTGGGAACTGGTCAAACGTCCTGATCCTCGCAAGCACAATATCATTGGCACAAAGTGGATCTACCGCAACAAGCAAGATGAAAATGGCCTTGTGGTGAGGAATAAGGCACGGCTCGTAGCTCAAGGCTACACACAGGTTGAAGGAATTGATTTTGATGAAACTCTTGCACCTATTGCTAGACTTGAGGCTATTAGCATATTACTTGCTTATGCTAACCATCATGATATCACTTTATATCAAATGGATGTGAAAAGTGCATTCCTCAATGGTAAGCTTGAGGAAGAAGTATATGTTGCTCAACCCCCAGGTTTTGAAGATCCAAAGAATCCTGACAAAGTCTTCAGACTCAACAAGGCCCTCTATGGCCTCAAGCAGGCCCCATGGGCATGGTATGATACCTTGAAGGAATTCTTCATGAAGAAAGGCTTCAAACCCGGTTCACTCGACCTTACTCTTTTCACTAAATCTTATGATGGTGAATTGTTTGTGTGCCAAATATATGTTGATGATATTATCTTTGGCTGTACTGACCAACGTTATAGTGATGAATTTGCCTATATGATGAGTGAAGAATATCAAATGTCTATGATGGGAGAGTTGAAATTCTTCTTAGGTCTTCAAATTCGTCAACAACGCAATGGCATATTCATATCTCAGGAGAAATACCTCAAGGATGTACTGAGGAAATTTGGCATGCAAGATTGCAAAGGCGTCAAAATTCCTATGCCCACAAATGGCCATCTATGCACTGATGAAAATGGTATTGACTTTGATCATAAGGTATACCGCTCCATGATTGGTTCTTTATTGTACTTATGTGCATCCAGGGCAGATATAATGCTTAGTGTTTGCATGTGTGCCCGATTTCAAGCTACACCGAAGGAATCACACCATAAGGCTGTGAAGCATATTCTTCGACATCTAGCTCACACAACAACACTTGGATTATGGTACCCCAAGGGCTCGGCCTTTGATCTCATTGGATATTCTGACTCTGACTATGCTGCTGATCGTGTGGACCGCAAGTCAACATCTGGTACATGTCATTTCCTCAGACGATCTTTGGTCTGTTGGTGAGTCACGCCACCACCAAAAGTTGAAATTCCTCAGTTGTTCAAATTCTTCAACTTTGCATTGTCTTCACTGTTTCTGTTGTTTTTCTTCATTGGCTATATATATATATATATTGCGAACGGAACTTTTAACTTATCTTATCCAATTTTTGGCATTGTCGCTCAAACCGTTCCGCATCCCACGACATACTTATCCACTCACCCACGATCTAACACGATCTCCACTTCTTAGTATGTGGGTGACACATGTCATGCGAATGAGAAGGGTCAAGGGCACGTTCGTCCAAATTCTTCGGGTGAACGGTTTTCACCATGGCTATAAATACCCCTCTCCCCTTCCTCACTTCTTTTACTCCGCTCGACCTCTCTCTCCAGCTCGAGCTTCTCAAACCCTAGTGCCGCCGCTACTTCATCATCGCCGGTGAGGAAGAGCTTCACTGCCTCGACCTCGTCACCGCTGTACTCGCGCCAGCCGTGGAAATCTTCACTCCGCCGCCGCTGTATCTGTCTTCCTCCGCCAAGTTAGGGCGTGGAAGATCCGAACTGACGAACTTCACATCCCCTCACTCCAGTTTGGCATGTTCTTCGTTCAGGGTAATTAAAAGTTACTTTTACTGCCCTCTTTGATTCGAATGATTATCTACAAAATCTTCAAAGGTGTTTTTCTTCATATCTTCACACACTAAAACACCTCTCATATCATTTGTTCTTGATTCATTTCTCTAAGATGCGAATTTCTCTTCAAGATTCCTCACTTGTGCGGATTTCTGATTTGTACAACTCTGGAACCTAGGACTAAGAACGCTTAGTGAAATTCTTCAAGACTTATCTGGTCAAATTCCTCAAACTTGCTCTTTATAAAAACTTTCTGAGAACGCATCTGACCTCTCCAAATTCCTCGCAACTATATTCTGTTCACAGGTACTCATGTCAGCTGCTGAATCACTAGGTTCTCATCAACTTAACTCATTTGCAGTGTTCCTCGAAGAACAGTTGCATACTTCTTCAGAGAATTCAATTGTTCAAATTCCTCAACTGAAGAAAATGGCTGACGGTAAGAAGCCACAGAAAGGAGGAAAGAGGGTTGAGGTCAACACAGTGTTTGAGATCCCTGATGATATATATGCTGGGTACAGCACACCTCCTGAGGAAGACAAAAATCAGCACAAGGTGCGCATTTAGAAGATAGAGAGGAGATGGGCTAGAGAGTGGAGGGAGTACAGATATGTCACTCCCAAATACATGAAGAAATTCGCACTCAATCCTCCATGCCCAAGACCTCCATTGGCACCTGGCCAAATAGCTGATCCCACCAGCCTCAAGCATGGTGAGGATTATCCTGATGAATGGGCCAAGCGCCAAGCCAAGTTGGCTAAACAAGCCAAATAAGCTGTGAGGAAATTCAACGAAGACGCTGCTGCTGCTGCCGCTGAGGCCTCTGTCAAGCCTAGGAAGGCCATGTCAAATAAGCTTGTGCACAAGCCAAGTGCTTCACCTTTAGTGGTTTCAAGTCCAAGTTCCTTAGCAATGCCCTCACGGCCAGAATCTTCAAAGCCATCAAGGCCAACTTCTCATGTTGCTCCTGTTCCTCCCAAATCCTCAGCTCCTCACAAGTCCTCAGATGCTCCGACAAAGTCCTCTGCACCTGTGCATCTTGCCACATGTCAAAGGACCACAGGCGTCTCAATTGCCTCAGGAGCTTCAGCTAGTTCCTCAGCTGCTCCAAATTCTTCAACGGGACCCTCTCTACGAAAGACAAAGGCCACTGCTGGAAGGTCCTCGCCCTAGTCCTCAGAATAAGAAGGTCGCCTTCCAAGAGCCGTCTGAAGAAGACGAAGCTGATGATGATGAACTTGCTGAAATCATTAGAGATAGGCAAGTCAGGGCCGCTAGAGCCAAGGGAACAAATGTGCCACTACTTTTGGATCCAAAGTTGATCCTCGAATACATTGATGTTTGGCACAAGAACCCCAACACTCCCATGCCTGACTTCAAGCTGACTCCTGGCCAAAGTCACATGCTGACCCACTTCATTCAAGAAGAAAAATAGAAATTTGAGAAGGTCAGGCAGATCAAGAAAGCGCAGTACAAGAAGGAGCGCTATCTGAAGAAAAACGTTGTCTCTATGACAACTGAAGAACTTGTCACTGTTCAAACTGAGATCAAGAAACTCAGTGATGAATTTGACGCATACCGCGCTGATTGGCTTGGAGCCAAGGTGTGCTTTGTGAAACTTGCTGATAACTTCACCTCAAATGTTGCAGCCCCAACACAAGAGAAAATTCCTCAGGCTGAAGCATCTGCTCAGCCAACTGAAGAACATGCCAGCACCGCTGATGACTTTCAGGCTACTGAAGAAAATGTGAGTTACAGGGCTGATGACTGCATTCTAGCCGTTGAAGAAATTGCCAGGGCATCCACTAGTGGTGCGCCTGAAGAAAATGAAGAAGTCAGGGCAACTGCATCAGTTGTGCCTGAAGAAAATCAAACAGATTCCTCTGCTCCTCCTGCGCCTACACCAACTCCGATTCTTACATTTGCATCAGATGTGAAGAAGACCAAGGCTGCAGAGCGTGCAGCAGTGAAGAAAAGGAAAGCATCAGCTACTTCAGATTCTTCAGCTCCGAAGAAGATGAAGCCTTTGACCAGCTCGTTTAAAAATCCCATTAATGTTGTTCCTCTCTCTACCATGCCATCAAAGGACCTTGTTCCTTTCAATGAAGAATATGTGATCCCCAGCGGATCTGATGAAGAAAATCCTTCTGCTGCTTCGTCAGAGCAGTTGGATGAAGAAATTGAAGTGGATGAGATCCCTTCAACACCTGTCATTTCCTCGCCTCTGCCTTAGTTCACTGCTGAAGAGGCTGGCGTTGAAGAAATGGAAGATGAAGATGTGGATGTTGGCTGCTCCACACCAGTGATGAGTGGTGAATTCTGGGAAAGTCAGCATCCAAACTCTCCAATGTTCACACCATTGCAGCAAATACCTCAGTCCCCTGCACAAACTATTCAAATGGGCTCTGAAGAAACTCACCCCACTTCATCTGTACGTGAAGAAATTCCAGCCACTAGTGTTGAAGAAACTGCTGCTGCTGAACATATGAAGACTCAGACTGCCACTAAGGAAGAACCAGAAATTCCTTAGCCCGAAGAACCTGTGATTGAGATTCCTGAGGTCATGATGCAACTCACTGACACTCCTCTACCCAAGCCAAAGGATCCATTCTCCAGGAAGCAAAAATTCAAGGCTGATGATTTCTTCGGCGAGCACGTATTCTTCGCAGACTACAACCCTTATGACTCTGCTCGCATTAGGAAGAGGCGTTTCTGGACTGCCAGCCAGGCTAATTTCTATTCCTCAGTGTTGTTCAACAAAAACAAAATCTTCTACCATGAGCACATTCCTCACGTCGATATGGAATCTCTGCCGTGCTTCATGCCAGTCCTCAGTGTTCTTCACGATGCTGGCCTGTTAAATTTCTGCTCTGACATCTGTGATTAGAATGAAGAACTAATTCTTCAATTTTATGCGACGCTGCACATCACAGGAGATTCTGAAGATGTGAATTCATGGGTGCTGGACTGGATGTCTGAGAACACTCACTACACAACACCAGCTACTAAATTGCTTCGTGCCTTACCACTCAGTCCTCCCCTTGAAGAAGCTCGTTGCATTTACAGTGAACCTGAGCTTACAAATCACTACATGCAAGTTCTGATGAAACCTTTGAAGCCAGGTCAGGCCCCACGAACCAAATTCCTCGTGTAGGAATTACTATATGTGCCTAGAACTGTCTATCGCATTCTAACGAGGACAATGAGTCCCATCAAAGGCCACGACTCATCTGATGAGGAAATTGTTGGCATCATGAAGAATCTGGTATTCAATATCGTTCATGGCATTTCTATCAATTATCACGATTTCTTCATGAGGACTCTGGCAAATGTTGCACTTTCTCTGTTTGAGCTGAAGCCTTATGCACCTTGGATTATGAGATTCCTCAGGACAAGGTCTTCACTCAACTACAAAGCTGATTTTCAGAATCACCTCAGCTACTTGCCCCTGATTGAAGTCCTCAAGCGGACCTATTCCTCAGTTAATGAAAAGGGCAAGACACCAGTTGTTATCGATGAAGGCATTCGTCCATTGGATGGATAGTTTCACAAAGCTGCATCTTATTCCACCAATGATGACTCTGCCACACATGACTCTGCCAATGCACCCAAGTCTACTCCTCAAGCCACTTCTCCTCGTGTGATGGCTGATCGTGAGCTTCTACTTTGTATTCACCAGAAGGTGGATCGAAATCATAAATGGGTTAAGCGTCAGTTTGGTTCATTTCTTCACAACATGACTGCTACACACAATGCAGTGAAGAAAAACCATTACTACCTCCATGAAGTCTTCGGTCGCACCTGGGCAATACTGTCACATCTGTATGGTGAAGAAGATCTCAAGAAAATGGGTCTCAAGGAAGATTTTGACTGGTCTGCACCTCCACCGAAGAAATTCAAGAAGGTCAAGGTTCCTTCCTTGGTGGCTAGCTCATATTCTTCATCGCGCGACACCGATGAGCATGAAGACTTGGACGACACTGCGGCAGGCCCTTCCACGACAAAGGACCCCAACAACGCTGGCGCTCCTTCATCAACTTGATATTCTTCAGGGGAGTTAGTCCTCATATTCAATCCTTTTGGTCATTTGATGACAAAGGGGGAGAATTTTGAGTTAGTCTTCAAGCGGGTCTTTCTATATGGGCGTTTTTTTGTTGAGTTATAACTCTCATTCTTCTAAGACTTTATTGGATCGAGTTGTAAACTTAAACCTGATGGTGCTCTGATACTTCTGATATATTTTTCTGCATGCTTATTCCTCATTTATGCTAATGCACGCATACTGAATAACATCAGTCGCCATATTTCATCATGCATTTCAAATTCTTCATTGTGATATGTCAAATGCGTGTATGAATTACAAGATATAGGGGGAGATCTCCATGATTCTACTCTTCAAGTGTGCAATGCTTCAAAAGCAAATACCTCACCATGCACATATTCAGGGGGATTTCTTCTATATCTTGCAATCAAATTCCTCAATATCAGTATTTACACTTCATATGTTTATCCCCGTTGAAAACTTAACCTATATTGTCATCAATCACCAAAAAGGGGGAGATTGTAAGTGCATCTAGTGCCCCTTAGTGATTTTGGTGTATTGAAGACTTATAGGTTATGGGACTAATGCGTTGGTGAGTGTACACAGGTCTATAAGTCGATGAGGAGTTTGATATTTACAGAGAAAATCGACCCCTAAAAATAAAGTTCTTCGACTGAAGACTTTGGATTTCTGAAGACTTTGAAAGTGAAGAAATTGGTGTGACCTTGAAGACTTGGTATTCATTCGAGGAACATGAAAGACTTTCGTTTTTTTGTAGTTTCATTTTCTCTTTATTGAGTCATAGGAAACACCGTACTGTTAAAGGGGGTCGAGGAAATACTAAGGAAAAATTACCACGTGATGCTCAACTCAAAATCCTACACCTACCAATCCCTTCGAGTGAAGCCATTGGAAATCTCATACAGTCTGGTCATATTCTTCAATGATAGAGACGAAGTTCTTCTGGTCTCTGAGGAATTTGTTCTGACTGAGGAGTTAGGAATTCGCCAGTAGGGATTGTCTACACAGTGAGGAACATGATAGCCCTGAGGATTTTGCCACTAAAAATTCTGACCGTTGATGTGCTATGCGCCACCTATCCCAAAATATCTATCCACCTAACGGTCATATCATTGAAGGGCATTTATGTCTTATCATGTCGGGCTGCTCCCTAGGCTATAAATAGCCGCCCCCTACAACCACTAGCTGGTTGGCTGCTCCAAGAGAAACTGACACTTGTCATTTGAGAGCAACCCATCCTCCGAGGACTTTGAGCGAAAATCATCAAGTGAGGAAAACCCAAACCCAAACACCTTCAAACCCCAAGTGATTGCGCATCACTGAATAGATTGATCCTGCGTGGATCCGACGCTTGTTACCTTTGAAGATTGTGCTTCTTCCAGATGGTTAGGCATCATGGTCTAGAGCATCCAAGAGGAATTGTGGATCGCCTAGTGACCAAGTTTGTGAAGGTTCGGAAGTCACCTGAAGACTTACCACGAGTGATTGGGCGAGGTCTGTGTGACCTTAGCTCAAGGGAAATATGGTGAGGACTGAGTGTCCTGAGCTGCGTGTTCAGGACTGGGTGTCCGGGACTGTTTGTCCTTGGGTTTAAATACCTAGCCGCCCTAACCAGACATACAACTGAGACAGCAGTTGGAACTACTCTACCAAATCATTGTCTTCACCAAGCTTACTGGTTCCATTTCCTCAACTCTTTCATTTCCTCATAACTGTGTTGTGTGACTGTTCATATCTATGCTTGAAGACTTTGACTGAAGATTTTCTCAATTTCCTTAGTTCAATTTCTTCAGTCTGTTTGTCTTCATCCTGTGCTATCCTATGCTTGTGTTCTGTTATGTTTACTTTTGAGTACTTATTCCGCTGCTAGTAGTTCTTCGCTAAGGAATTTCCTCACCTGCAAATTCCTCAGTGAAGAATTCATAAAAATCGCCTATTCACCCCCCCCTCTAGTCGATATAACGCACTTTCACTTTCCGGTAACGAGATTGAACTAGGTATTGAGATACCGACGATCGAATCTCGGGCAAGTAACATACCGATGACAAAGGGAACAACGTATACCGTTATGCGGTTTGACTAATAAAGATCTTCGTAGAATATGTAGGAGCCAATATGAGCATCCAGGTTCCGCTAATGGTTATTGACCAGAGACATGTCTCGGTCATGTCTACATAGTTCTCAAACCCGTAGTTTATGTGTTTTGATGTAGCAAAGGTAGTTCGGAGTCCCGGATTTGATCACAGACATGACGAGGAGTCTCGAAATGGTCGATACATAAAGATCGATATATTGGAAGCCTATATTTGGACATCGGAATGGTTCCGGATAAGTTCGGGCATTTTCCGAAGTACCGGGAGGTTACCGGAACCCCCCGGGGAGTATATGGGCCTTAGTGAAAAAGAGGAGAGGGAAGGAAAAGGTGGGAGGTGCGCCCCCCTAGCCCAATCCGAATTGGGAGCCCCCCCTTTCCTTTATCCTCTCCTCCCCTTCCTTCTCTCCTACTCCTACTACATGGAAGGGGGAATCCTACTCCCGGTGGGAGTAGGACTCCCCAAGGGCGCGCCATAGAGAGGGCCGGCCCCTCCCCTCCTCCACTCCTTTATATACGGGGGAGGGGGCACCCCATAGACACACAAGTTGATCATTGATCTTTTAGCCGTGTGCGGTGCCCCTCTTCACCATAATCCACTTCGGTAATATCGTAGCGGTGCTTAGGTGAAGCCCTGTTCTGGTAGCAACATTATCACTGTCATCACGCCGTCGTGCTGACGAAACTCTCCCTCTAAGCTCTACTGGATCGTGAGTTCACGGGACGTCACCGAGCTGAACGTGTGCAGATCGCGGAGGTGCCATATCTTCGGTACTAGATCGGTCGATCGTGAAGACGTACGATTACATCAACCGCGTTGTCATAACGCTTCCACTTACGGTCTACGAGGGTACGTAGACGATACTCTCCCCTCTTGGTGCTATGCATCACCATGATCTTGCGTGTGCGTAGGAAATGTTTTGAAATTACTGCGTTCCTCAACAGCTAGGTGTGCACTAATGTGGTAGGAGGTGTTAGCGGTGAAGGGGGGAAACATCTGGAAAAGTATTCTCGGTGTTTGACGTCTTCAGACAGATGAACCGGAGGGGAAAGTTGCATGCTCGCTATGCTAGGGACATGTGGTAGACGAACGGACTACGTATTCGGATTCGTCTCGTCGTTCTAAGCAACTTTCATATACAAAGTATTTTCATCCGAGTTACGGATTTTTTTATATTGATTTTCAAAGTTTTATACATTTTCTGAAATTAATTTAAATCGAAAGGAGGAGGAGAGGGAGCGAGGAAGTGGTCGGGGCGAGGAAGTAGTCGACGACGAGGCGTGTGACGAGCTCCTAGGCGGTGGGGCGCAATGGTGGCCGCGGTGGGACGAGGGACGTCGGGTTCGGGCGCTCCGCCCAGATCCAGAACGAGGAAGGAGGAGGAGAGGCGTGTGAGGGGTGGGAGATGGGGATCGTGGGGGCAACCGGGGGGTAGTGGGCTAGGGTTGCGGGGTGGGGTTATGCTGAGGCATGGCTGGGCCAGCCAAGTGGCCTGGTGCCCTGCTGGGCCGAGGCCCAGTTGAGGGCGGGGGGTTGGTTTCTCCTTTGTTTTCTTAATTTGTTTATGTTTGTTAGTTTTCTAATTCATTTTTAATTAAAATAATAATAAAACAGTTTCTACATTAGTACAACTAATTATACTACTACCACGGATAATTTGGCACTGAATAAATTAGTTGTTTACTCCATAATTTATAAAAGGTATTTAATAAATTGTTATAGCCATTGTTTTATTTATTTTAGAGCATTTAAACACTTTATAAAAATATGGTGTCTCCACCATTATTACTTGTGAATTATTTGACACAACGCGAACATTTTTGTTTTAATGTTTGAAAACTTTTATCGTTTGACTTTAATTTAAAGTTGAACTTGGATCGGTTCTGAACTAACGCGAGGTTAGCAACAGTAATCGAGGTGACATGGCATCATTAGCAGAGGGTTACTGTAGCTTAATTATCCGGGCGTCACAATAATCCATTAGAACACACATGATTAAAACACATAATTTAGCCTTGAATATTCTTTCCACTGATAATTTGCAAATTCTTCGACGTTTCTGTCATATTCTGAAACTTTAGGCTATTCCTTGGTTTAGCTATATTATGTTTGATCTAACTTATTTGCAAAAAAATGAATCTTGACCTAACTTCTTAGATAAAAATTTCATAATCTTTAGGGCCTCTCACACATGAGTTAGATCCATCAATTGTTACTATTAATTTTTTCTGCATGACTACTCATAATCTTTACTACTTCTAGTACTATATTGGCACAATAGAGTCTTAAATTTTCTTTTGAGATATAATTATGCTTAGAGATGTCATGGTTTTTCTGAATGCGACATAAGAGAAGGGACCAGCAGTCTTGATAACAAAAAAAAATTAACCTACCAATTTTAACTCATACTAGTGCTGATTCGACTTGACTCTCGACTTCTGTAATCGTGTAACTGATTTGTCTCTATAGATTTCTAAACTCCTGAAGTTCTCCTCCTGTTACCACATAATTACATCATTTTTCCAGCAAATCAATGTAGTAATCTACAGTTTCCCTGTACAAATGCACATGGTTCTATCTATTATTTTTGGACTATTTCTTCCATTATTTCTTACTATGCTTGGATAATTAGATTATTGCAATATGAAATTCTCCTGATTTTGGTATGTGCTTCACTTGCATGGCGGGTTTAGTCACTGCATGGACGGCTAAGTATAGAACATATAGTGGGTCATCTCTCATAAGAAAATTAAGCTACCTAAACGTTTTCTGAACAGAACCCAACTTAACTTAGTTTGAGCTCTCATGTTGATGATTAATTAGGATTATAAGGTTGTTAGTAAACTAACACAATGTATCCCTGTTGTAGCAACAATATTTCTGATTTCCTTACTGAAAAAACTTCCATTTACTACATTTTTTTAATTGTGCATTTGGATAATGGCGACATTATGTCTTGACACAATTGGAATTGCATGATCACTGGAAATGGTAAGTATGCAAACTTCTGATGTAAGACATGATTAGAAGTTGTCGGTTGCTACTTTAGATAAGTAACCACTGTATGTATTATGTTATACTTCACCATTTCTGTATGTGTAATAGGCATGTAAGCATGGCTAAGAGGCCCACTGGACAAAACTGTTTCAAAACTTACTTTTCTAGAACATCTCTGAGGTTCAAAGCCAATATGTTGGTAAATTGTGACTTGTATTGTGGCCTTCTCGTGCATAGGTATGGACATCGCTTGTATTCCCTTTGATCTTAAACCTTGAATAAAATCCCTAGTTACCCTTAAAAAGAGCTATGGGAAGGAAGCATTAGGCCTTTTGGATCTAGCTTTCTCTAAATGATAACTCTTTTAAAGATTTGTGTACTCAGGCCCTACAGCCTAGGTAGTGTTCCTGTAGATAAATTCTATTGTGAGTTGTGACTATGTTTTGTTCAGTTTGTTCAGATAACCATTTAAAAAAGGACGTGACTAACTTCCGACTAGTCGGACGGTTGGAACACCCATTTCTCTTTCTTAATTGCTAATTATACATCTACATCTTCTTTTTCTTAATTACTAATCTCTTTCGGGACCGATGAAGGGCATGTACGTATTGATTCTACTTTCATGCATGCATGCAAACTACATGACAAAACAGATGATATCAGAAAAAGATTATTTCTATTTTAAAACTTTAAAATGTTTTGTAGCTCAAACTTTTGATCCGATTGAAAAAATGTTTTCATATAAAATGTTCGTCGCGACGAGATTTTTGAAACTAGATTTCATGTTGATTTTTTTTCGCGTAAAAAGTTACCAGGTTTGGACTACATAAGTTATTATGTCTTTGACACGTAAGTTACCAAGCTGTCACAGATATTATCGGACATGAAAAATGGTTTTCCAACCATTCTCCCCACGTGCACGTGCACATGCATGCATGCCCTAGTTGAAAAAAAACCATTGATGTTATTCTATATTCTCCGTATTTCAAAACTTCTGAATGTTTTGTATCTCAAACCGTCGCTCTGATCGAAAACTATTTTCACATAAAACATTCGTCGCGATGATATCTTCAAAACTAGATCCCACGTTGGTATGTTTTGACAGCATTTTTTGATAAAAAGTTATGGATGTGATTCGCAAGTTATCATGTCACTTGAGCATAAGTTATCATGTTGTTTACACAGAAATTACAGGGGCATATAAAATGGTTTCTTCGACCTTCTCCCTACTTGCACATTCACGCATGCCCTAGAGGATGCAAAATGCTAATGTCAGGGAGGATTCCACCAAATTTCAAAAAAATTAAAAATGTTTTGTAACTCAAACAACCGCTTCATTACAAAAAGTATTTTCACATGAGAAATTCGTTGTGACGAGACCTCCGAAACTAGAACTTATGTTGATATGTTTCGACAACTTTTTTGATTGAAAAGTTACCAGGCCTGGGATAACTAAGTTATCGCCTCTGTTATGTGTGTATTACCATGTTATTCATACACGAGTTATCAAAGGATGTTTATCAACAAGCCCCCCCCCCTCCCGGTCAAAATTTATCACACCTGGACTAAGTAAGTTATCAACTCAGTTGTGCATATATTATCATGTTATTTACACATGAGTTACCGAGTCAAAGTTATTACCATGTTTGTACGTAAGTTATCAGGTCCACATGCGTAAATTACCATGTTATTCGCACAAAAATTACCGGGGACATATTTCTTCAACTTTATTTCCTTGTGTTAAAAGTTATCAACATGTTGCACATAAGTTATCTGGTCTGTGATGCATAAATTACCATGTTATTCATCCAGAATATATCAGGAGTGTATTACAAACAACCCCCATCTTATGATGTCATTCTTGCCCGTTCCGATTTTAGATCGCCGAAGCAATGACTATTTGAGTTCCTTGCCCGGCCGTCCGAACTCCATGCTACGGTGATGGTTGTCACTTTTTGGCATTTGTGGCATGCATGGAATTTTGCTCGGGACAATTATGAGATATCCCATCCACGGCGTACTGCTGGAAAAATCAAGGCGTATGTTCACTTGATTGTGACTCATTTGTTCAAACATGTGTCTGTTCATATGCGTGAGATTCATGCTTCTAGCTCCGCTTTGTCTCCACCGTCGGCAGGTACAGTTTTGATCTTTTCTGATGCAACAATCTTTGACGATCTTGATCAATCAGGTGCTGGTATTGTGGCGTTGAACCATTCTGGACACTTCCTTACGGCTTATTGCGAACCCTTCCTGGGGCGCTTGCACCTGGATATGCGGAGGCTCTGGCTCTTTGTCGGGCTGTTTATCTGGCTCGTGATGAGAGTTTTGATGATGTTGTTTTTGCTTCCGACTGCCTGTCGCTTGTCCAACGACTTCATTCTTCACTTCGGGACCGTTCTTCTGTCGGTTCGGTGGTGGCTAATATTTCACTAGCAGCTCATGGCTTCAGTTTTGTGGAGTTCAAGCATGTTCATCGGCATCTCAATGTAGTGGCTCATATGTTAGCTAAGTCTTGTAAGAATCACAGGGTTTTTTGTGTTTTTCATTCTGTTCCGGATTGTATCCAGAAAACTCTTTGCCATGTGGTTGCTTAGTTAATATTATGCCAATGTTAAAAAACCATCCCCGCCAAAGTTATCACAGTGTTTGTACGCAAGTTATCAGGTGTGTGGTGTGTAAATTACTATGCTCCTCACACAAAAGTTATTAGGAGTTGCTCCCGTCAAAGTTATCACAACATTTGTACGTAAGTTATCAGATGTGCGATGCGTAAGTTATCATGTTTTTTACACATTGACCCCATCGAATTAACATTGTCTATCGGTACAATCTAGGCGTTTTGCGATGGCACCATCATAGCCATGCGAGGTGAATTATGTTCCATTCTATTAACACTACATAGATGGGTTTTTTCTATGATGGTAATATATAAACTAAAAGTCAAGTATGAAAATACCCTTACATCTACTCCCTCCATCCGGGTTTATTAGGCCTCTCAGCATCACAAGCATGTCCCCTTTTATAAGGCCCCGCGTTGGAAAGGTGCATGCATGCAATCATTTCATTGGTTGTATTGAAAGCTATTGTGGTTGGTGCCATGGCTGAAAAGTTAATACATTTCATGTGTGCTTTTTCATTGGCTGCATGCATGTGAGAGAGTGCATTGGGAGTGGAATGGAAGAATTAATGTGAGCAAATTACTATGTGTCTTGGTCTAAGAGAAGTTGTCTTTAGGCCTAATAAATCCGGACAGAGGGAGTACACAAGAACTAGGCATAGAATAGGTGGTTATTGGACAAATATATTAATCCAACGACCAAGGATCAAATCCCATGAGTTGCCTATATTTTTCTCCTTTAATCAAGCATTGATTTTAGCATTAAAAGCCTGACTCAAGGCAGAGCCACTAAACGAGGCATTAATCCCATAAAATGAGCATGCACAGCCTTTGTTGGTTATGAAACTGAAGCCAGAAAATTAGGACAGAAGGAAGACGAGCGCGCATGATCCGGATCGAACAACGAAGGAGGCGTTCAGATCTGTTGTGAGTTTCCGATCGATCGGATTTTAGCTTTGTCGTTTAAAAAAATTCAAACATATTGTAGTGATGTATGTACTTTCAAGGTTACTTTTTATTCTCAGTTGTTGGGGACCTACAAACTACATGTAGATAAATTTTGACTATTAATTATTGTTTTTTGTCAAAAACATAAATTAACTCTTTCGGTTGTGGTCTTTGTCCTATGAAGAACCATCTCTAACACACTAGACTAACGAACAATGAACAAATGCTACAAACGATGTTTTGCAAATTTTGATTTAATGATTTGGCGTGTCTAAATTCATCCTACAAAAAGACGCATGATTAAATTATATGTAACCCGTGCGACAAACGACTAGTTTCTACAATTTGGATATAATCAATTAGCCATCCTCATTCCTGAATCACTCTATATAATCTACAAACAAACAATTCCAGAAACATTTTACTAAACTTGCACGAAGAGCACAATTTTATGCTTGGTAATTTCGAACAATTGAGAGTCATTGAAGCTATGAAAGTTTCTTTAAGGGGTAAAAGTACCATTCATCATATCCCACACAGGGATTTTTTGATCCCACTTTTATGCCCACCCATTGATCATTCCCACCGCACAAGTCCTCACAAACCTGAGCGCCATTGCTTATCTACTAAATATTCACAAGATCTTTTAAAGGGCCAATCAAGTTGGAGAAAATGAGCATGGATAAATTTGTTAAATAGAACTCCTCAAAAACCAACAACAATCTCCCCCACTTTTATTACCAAGGTGTGACATTACAACAACGTAACTGAAAGGAGCTAACAAATTTCTGAAACTTATCAAGAGACATGAGAAGCAGCAGAATCATGCCAGCCAACACAGATCCAGTACGCTCATGTCAATGATACACTACAGGTTGCCGGGACAGGGAGGAGATCAAACCCAGAGGTGGGCCGTTAGGGAATGGCGCCCTGGCAGCACTCGGGGTGGTTAAAACAACAAACGGGAGTGAGACAACAGCCGGGCCTCAACTCCGGGTTCACAGGCCTGCCCTGCACCTTCACCGACGCAGCAATCGTCAGGAGCAGGCAGACCTGCACGAGGAGGGAAACTAGGAAGGCACGGAGGTGACCCATCTCCATCGTCTCGTCTATTCTTGGCAGCAGAGATGATACGGGAGAGAAAGAGAGAGAGAACAATCTTTCTACTTCTGGACGGATATTTTTCTTTTTATTGTCACTACAGGTCTCCGGAAATCTCTCTATATGGAACTATGCACGAAGATTGCGTTTCACCATAATAAATTGAGGGAAGTAATAATACTCGTTAATGAGGTGTTGCTTACTGGATAAAGTCAAGGACAATTCATCATGATGTATTCTTCTTTGAAATTTATTCAGTACCTTTAATTTATATGGAAGACATTTATTACTCTATATATTGTACTACAAGGCAATGAGTTGTCATTGCGAGGATATTGGCGGTATCAATCAATCCTTACGAAATTGCTATACGCACACATGAAATTGAATTATCCATCGTAAATTCGAAAAAAAGAAGAAAAAAAACATGTGTTACATGTGAAGTCTAATCCATCAAGTACTAGTAAAATACACATGCGTTGCTACAGGCTACAACGCATATAAATGCATCAAACAATAATCAAGGTAGTCTCAAAGGTCGAAGCTCATTTCTCCTTCGTATATCCAGACGTGTTCGGACATCAAACAGGAGTCTAGCGGGCTCCCTAATATTCAACCATCTCAACGGTCCAGGCTCACCTAAATCGAGTGCATACGTGGAGAGAAATGTAGTTGTCCGAATTATCCACAATTGTCGGGGATATACCGCGCAGTATAAACCGTCGGATGTATGACCCGACTGGAGCTTGGCGACACAATGTCGACCCGCTTGGACCTGGCGGTTTACGATTCATCGGAGACCCGGCGGGCGGGTCAGATGGATGACAAGGCCCAAGGCCCAGAAGACCGGCTCGTATTATGGTGGGCCGACTTAAGAGGAAAGGCATAAGGAATATTCTCCTACAAAGGAAGCAAGACTAGGACTCCACTTGTAATAGAATAGTCCTAATTCTACTAGGACTAGTGATGTAACCCGCCCCTTCAACATATATAAGGAGGGGCAGGGCTCCCCAAAGAGGGCCAAGTAAGAAGAAACAATCTCTAGGGCTAGACACAAAGAGCTGGCTTACCGGCGACTTCCTCATGATTATAGTGAGACCTAGCCACAAACAGCATGTAGGGCTATTACCGGATGATGTTTACCGGGCCCCGAAGATGTCTAAATTCTTGTCTTATGTGTTGCCTCTCTCGTCCCGATCAACCCCTCTCAAGCTATCACATAGATGCGTTGGCCTCACGACTAAGTCCTCACACTAAGACATCTGCCGTGACAATTCCACGACAGTTGGCGACCACCGTGAGGCCTGCACACAGTGATGTTGAGTTCTTGAAGGAATCTTTTTCAGAGTTTCGAGAAGTTCGCAATTGGCCGGATGAAGAAAGTTCGGCAGAAAATAGTCTTTGGCAGAGCCGGCAAATCCCACGTTTGTGATCAGAATTGTTATTAACGTTGGAGCTGGCAATATGAGTTTTTGAACTGAAAACATATTAGGGTTTGGAGTTCTGATGTGCGCCCCCAACGCAAAATGATCCGTCGAATCCGATCTGGTAACTAGCAATAAAGTTTGGTGAATTTTTTCGGATGTAGGAGACCCAAACCGGACACCCAAATCGGGTCGGATCTGACAGGGAACCAGGCGTAACAGCCGAAAAGCCCGCTACAAGCAATATCGCCCGAGATATTGGCGTACCTGCTCAGACTGCAAAGCAAACAGCGACAGCGGCAAAAACGTCATATCAATCATCAATTAGGAATCAATGGAAGCAGTGGATTTTTTTATCACGGTTTGGCTGTTATTTTTTCTTTCCGATCTGGCGTTGCCACTACTAATCGGAAGCAGTAGATGCTAGAATAAAACGCATCCAAGGAGTACTACTTCTCTTGAGCAATTCAAGTCCCAAAGGGCATCAACGTATGGAAAGGCTACATGCATGGCTGTTTAAGGCCCTTTTCGTTTAATCCCGTCCCCGCCGGTATTGGGCCAAAACCCGGCCAATGCGGGTGGGTTTAGCCCCGGCCGGGGTTGGATCCCGGCTTGTCATTATATGTGTCTTCGGTTGGACCCGGTCTGGGCCAACTCCCTCGCAAACCGCGTGGAAATCGCAGGGAAATGACCCACGCGGCCCATCACGTGGAAGCGAACCTCTCGCGAATCATTACGCGAGCTCTCGCTCTCTCGCCCCGACCTTCTCTCCCTCTCTCCATTCAGCGACGCCGGCGCCGGCGCCGAAGACGCTGCCGGAGCATATAGCGACGACGCGCTTCCTCCTTCCCCTTCTTCTCCCGCACAACATTCAAAGGAAACGGCACAAAGCTCGGCGGCGACCCAGACAGCCATGGAGCCTGGCCGAAACCCTAGTTGACTTCGACCAATCTTCCCCGCCGCCTCACGCCGGAGAAGAGGAGGCAGCCGGCCAAAAGACCTTCAGGTTTGTTCTCTCTGTCTCTCTTTGTGATTATCCCATGTCTACTCCCCCTTCTCTCTCTATCTGCAGCAAGGGATAAACCGAATGCATAAAAAATCGATATGGATTGCTTGGTGACATGTATTTGTTCCCTGAGGCCTTGTTCGGTTCAAGAGTGTATAATCCTCTAGTGGATTTAATCCTCTAGAGGATTGGGTGATCCCCCACCCTGCACCAAATCCCCTCAGGGAACAAATACATGTCACCAAGCAATCCATATCGATTTTTTATGCATTCAGTTTATCCCTTGCTGCAGATAGAGAGAGAAAGGGGAGTAGACAGGGGATAATCACAAAGAGAGACAGAGAGAACAAACCTGAAGGTCTTTTGGCCGGCTGCGTCCTCTTCTCCGGCGTGAGGCGGCGGGGGAGATTGGTCGAAGTCAACTAGGGTTTCGGCCGGGCTCCATGGCTGTCTGGGTCGCCGCCGAGCTTTGTGCCGTTTCCTTTGAATGTTGTGCGGGAGAAGAAGGGGAAGGAGGAAGCACGTCGTCGCTATATGCTCCGGCAGCGTCTTCGGCGCCGGCGCCGGTGTCGCTGAATGGAGAGAGGGAGAGAAGGTCGGGGCGAGAGAGCGAGAGCTCGCGTAATGATTCGCGAGAGGTTTGCTTCCACGTGATGGGCCGCGTGGGTCATTTCCCTGCGATTTCCACGCGGTTTGCGAGGGATTTGGCCCAGACCGGGTCCAACCGAAGACACATATAATGACAGGCCGGGATCCAACCCCGGCTGGGGCTAAACCCACCCAGATTGGCCGGGTTTTGGCCCAATACCGGCGGGGACGGGATTAAACGAACAGGGCCTGAGGGGATTTGGTGCAGGGTGGGGGATCACCCAATCCTCTAGAGGATTAAATCCACTAGAGGATTATACACTCTTGAACCGAACAAGGCCTAAAGGAGGAGTCAACGATGGGAAGACATGGACTCAACATCCATCTCCGCCTCTTGTGCTGTGGCCGGTCGTGCTCGAGCCACGGGAGAATCGGCAACGGGAGAATCGATTTTAACCCCCCCTAGCTCGCGTGCCTTTGATCTTAAGCCCCTCTGTTCGTTTGCCTTTCTCTGAACCACCCCAGTTCTGTCTACTTGTTGCTGGTACCCCCCTTTGGCATTGTTAACAACTTTGTTAGTATATAACTAACATATAGAAATAGGAATAGACAAAAGTACCCCTCTGTTTGAAAGGCACATCTCTGTACCTTGTCCGAATTTTCAAACATGCTCCACAAAATATTTTGGCCAAATAATAAATGACATGATTTTCTAAAGCTGTGTGCTATGTTTCAGAAAAAAAATTGACATGATTTTGCTGTAATCAATAGGCTTCCACACAAACAGACTGGAAATAATATAGGGTCACAATGATTCAATGATAGCATAGAGAATAATTCAGCCATGTTCTACAGGACTTCATGACAGCAAAATAAGTGAGTCTTTACCTCACATACATAGGAAATAAAAGTGAGTCTCTACCTCACTTACAGAGCAAATAAAAGTGAGTTTGCATCTCACATACACAACAATAAAAGTGAGTCTCCACTAACAGCCAAGTTCATTACAGCCACAAACAAGCTCAGAGGTCGCTTAATTTCTTCCTCTTAGGTGTCATTTTCTTCTTCTTTCCTTTTGCTGGAGGTTTTGGTGGTGGGGTAGAAGCTTGGCTCCTTGTGACAGGTCCAGGACTATCTTGAGCTGCAGCTTGGCTTCTTGTGACAGCTCCAGGACTGCTACAAGTGGCATCATTCTTGCTCTTGGTTGGTGTAGATGGAACGGTATTGCTAACGGAAATATCAAACCATGGAGATGGATTCTTTTCCCCCCTACTTTTCCTACAAAAAGAAGCAATTAGAACTATTTTCATGTAAAAGAACCATGGTATTATAGATAGAAAACAGCAACAAGTACTACTATGTACCTTTTCTTTGTTCCATTTTGAGGACAACCAGCTTCTCTATGTCCTATCTCCCCACATTTTTTGCATTTGTTCAAGGATCCTTTCCTTGATCCACCTTCCCACCAACTCTTTATCCTCTATTTTCTTGTTCTTCCAGCACCTTTCTTCTTGCCTATTGGAATTGGTGGACGCAACACAAAGCCTGTGTCCACGTGTGGCCATTGATTCTTGTCCGTAAGGGGCTCAATTACAAACAGCCAATACCAGAGGGTCCCCTATTGCCTTCTTCACTTGATTCATGAACCAAGCCCAATTATCTCCATTTTCAGACTCAATAAAGCCATACGCCACCGGGAACATCCAATTGTGATCATCCAATGCGGTGACTACAGCTAGCTGACCATTCCACTTTCCATTTAAATGAGTTGAATCTATGCTAATATATGGCCTACATCCATTCACAAAACCATCTATGCAAGGCTTGAAAGCGATAAATAGCTTGCTGAAATGCACTTCACCTTCATGTGTGGTCGTATCAATCTCAACAATACTCCCCGGAGACCTCAATTCTATTTCAGCCTTGTAGTTGTACAACATCCTGAAACTTTCTTCCCAACTCCCATATAAGCCGTCTGCTGCCTTTTGTTTGCCTTTCCACACTGTGTGATAGTTAAGTGTGACATGATGCTCATCTTGCAAGTCTTTAAGTATCTTCACAGCACCAACGGTTGGATCCTTCTTCAACATAGCTACTGCCTTGTCGGCAACCCATGATTGAGATGTCATTCTTGTCACTTTTCCACTCGTTGAACTACAAATATGCTCCATTTGGTGCTTCACAACCTACAACAAAAAATGGTACAGATCTGAAGGTTATTACTATGACAAAAAAATGAAGCAAGAAACATATAAAGCACAAAAAGGCAGTTACCATCACACAATTTCCATCCCTTCGCCAACTAGCAGTTATAGCCCATTTGCAAGGTTCACCTATTATGGATTGACCTTTGCAAAAAGCCTGAAACCTCCCCGGCTCATTTTTTGGTGCCATATTCAAACTCTCCATTGACAGCCCACTGTTTTAAAGCCTTTCTAAATTCAACCATGTTAGGATAAGGTGTCCCTATATCCATGGCTGGGTTTCGTTCATCCCAGGCAATAAGTGGCTCCTCTGTAGCCTTATCATCAACAACAATATCTGCATCTTTGATATCATGTAAGTCAGACTCCACATCAGGAGTAGGAAGCTCAGTTGCTCTCTCATCCGGCTCTGTTTTTAAACCAAACATAGCAAACATGGCTTTCTGGTCCGGCGGTTTTTCATCTCCATCGTTTTCTGGTTCAATCACAAAGCTTGACCAATCAATAGTAGCACTACCATTTTCTACTTCATTGCCTGAGATCGCCCCCGTGGTTAGGTTTATCACACTGGATTGGTTAGAATCATGCACAAACATTGCATCGATCCTATTCAATATAGACAGAAAAAAATCAGAAAATGCACACACCAAAACTCATGCATACATCAATTAGAACAGGGGAATATGATGTTACCTTTTCAGATCCATCACACCCCTTAGTCAATCCAGCCCCTCCCACTCAAATCCCATGCAAATCACACACAAAACCTAGGGTTCCACGATTTAGAAACTGTACCAGAAGAAGAGCACAAAATCTGTGAAAAATACAAAGGGGAAGAGGTTGCCTTACCTTGGGCCAGCGATGGGAGGCGGCGGATGGGGGGGAAACACGGCGGAGTAGGGCGGCGGACGGCGGGCGTAGCGGCTCTGGCGACTGGCGGCTGGCGGCTAGGTCAAGTCGGGAAGGGGAGATAGAATGAAGAACGGGCCAGGCCTCGGGCCTTTGTCTCGTGCGTTTGAGGAAAACTGGACGAGAGCAGATTTGGCATTTT
This sequence comes from Triticum urartu, assembly GCF_003073215.2. Classification (NCBI taxonomy): domain Eukaryota; kingdom Viridiplantae; phylum Streptophyta; class Magnoliopsida; order Poales; family Poaceae; genus Triticum; species Triticum urartu. The sequence goes on along the minus strand of NW_024117849.1, from coordinate 9,719 downwards.
CAAATTTGTTAAGTCCAGATTCTTTCCTTATGCGCTAAATGAGGGGCTTAAGAAGTGGTTCTCCTGGGCCATGGCCGAGCCGCCGCCGGTTTTCTGCCTCTCCTTGTTGGAGCCGCCTCAACAGACATACGATCTGCCCGGCGTCGTCTAGCAGCCATCGTCAAGTCGCCACCTGTCGCCGTCGGCGAGCAGTCCACAGCAGCACCATGAGCCGGCCACCACTACTTCACCTTCACCGGCGTTGCTTTGAGCCGCCGCCCCCCGCAGCTCCAGGTTGCCCTCTCCATTTTGAACCGCCGCCTTGAGCCGCCAAGGGCCTCGCTCCTGCTTCGCCGAGCCGCCGCGTCCTGCCGGCTGTGAGCTGTCGTATCCTTGCGGCCTTGAGCCGTCCCTACAAACCGCCACACGGGCCAACCTGCAGGTAACTGTTGCGAACCGCTGCGCTGTCGGTCTTCGCCGTCACCGATGCGAGCCGCTACCTCCATGGCCTTCGTCGAGCTGCCGGTTCGCACCTCGCTTCTACCACGATCAAGCCGCCTTGAGCCGCTGCTACCGCGGTGACCCCCTGCGAATCCGCTGCATCTGCCACTAAGTACAAAGAAGGGACTGACAGATTACCTGCCGCTTTCAATACTGGAGGAAAGAACTTGGTTTTCACCATAAAGAACTGAAGCGTTGTGTATGTCTGAAGTCTGTTTTGGCCACTAGAGTAATTGGGGAGATTATCGGTGCCACTACACGTTAAAGTTGTTCAGAGAATGCACACCCAGATTGCAAATACGTTTCTGTGGTTGGCCTTGACCATGTCATTCACCAGTGTACAGTGGATTGACACAACTGGTCGCTCCAAAGAAAATTCGTTTGGTTACCACTATGAGGAATCTTGCAGTGTATTGGCACAATTGATTACAACGGGGAAAGTTATTTATGGATTATCCGTACGGACAAATCAGGTGAAGTTTGTTCAATCAATTTTTATTAATATATTTTTGTTTTCTAAAGAACAATTATTCTGGTTTGTGATATTTTTTCGTAGGACCGTTATAAATTACAAAGGTGTCGCAAAGGGGCGTGCGTCGGTATTATTTTTGCATTAGAGCTTGTCCGTGTCGTGTTGCTAGACGCATACGTGCGCAGGTCGCCGCCCCCGTTTTATCAAAACACGGGACTGATTTGTCGTCCGTGCCTGCGGCCGGCTCACCCGTGTCCGTGCCGCTTTCCAACACCATTGCCGACTCACCCGTCCGCACCGGTTTACAACGTCGTGATCGGCTCATATGTCTGCTCCCGTGGCCGACTCGGCCGTGATTGATTTCAGCTTCACCATGGTGATCATCAACCTCACGGTGGATAATTTCTGACTTAACATATCAGGTGAAATCCATCCAGTATATTTTTTGTATTATATATTGCTTTTCTTTAAAAGAGCAATTACTCTGGCTTGCAAGTTTCCCAATGCAGGACAAGTTGTCTATTGCAAAAGAGACTATTATATCACTGAGCTGTTGAATAACTCATGCCGGTTTATATCACGGCCAAGTATGAAGAATCTCAAGCCAACTCCTCGAGTCGTCTTAAGACTCGGGGGCTATGATGACATGACTCAATAAATGATTGTCAGTTTAAAGCAGATTCAAGAACTCCGGGTCATTGGAGAGAAAAATAACCCGGCCCTGGAGGCTACTGCCTTATTGGCGAATATTTTAAGGCCGTCAGAAAAATTCTCGCTTAAAAAGAAGGATTCCAGTTTAAAATCCGGCTCAAGGTAAACCTGTCTCCCACAAAACTTTGAATCTCTCAATATCCGGTTTGAAGTTCTGGTTCAAAAAGAAATTCATCTCTCGCAAATTCGAGTTCTGAGGAAAATTAAAGGGACCAAAAAGAGTCTATTGCAAAGCACAACTCAAACATAGGTACCCTGCTTCAACGACCATTGGGGGCGGATCGTATTCGAATCTAGCTTAACCCCTTTTGGGTCCGACTCTGATCGTATTCGAATCAGAGTCGTTAAAAAAGTCTCAAGGTCATTTGGGGGCTTCCTGTTCAAACATAGATCGTATTCAAATCAAAGAGAACATAGTTGTCGATACCCTCTTGATTGGCACAATGCCAAACCCACTAGGGGGCTTCTTGATCATATTCGAATCATAGCTTAACCCCTTTTGGGTCCGACTTTAATCGTATTCGAATCAGAGTCGTTAAAAAACTCTCAAGGTCATTTGGGGGCTTCCTGTTCAAACATAGGTCGTATTCGAACCAAAAATAACATAGATGTCGGTACCCTCTTGATCGGCGCAACGCCAAAACCACTAGGGGGCTTCCCGATCATATTTGAATCCTAGATTAACCCCTTTTGGTCCGGCTTACTGATCGTATTCGAATCAGAAGCCTCACTCTTTTCTCTTTGTTTGACTTAAATTTTTTGAAAACAGTCTTTTGGGTTTGTCTTGAGACTTTTTGTTCATATCTGAAGCATATATGTGGTTTCGATTCACCCGGCTTGACTTTGGATGATAAGTCGCCATCATATGACAATCATAAACATTTGGAAGTTTTGGCTTCTAAATATTGGGTTATCACCCTTACTGCACAGGTATCCTAAACCGATAGTACGATTCAAATATCACAGGAACCAGTTTTCCAAACCATATTATATTATTCAAATCTTTAATAGCCAACATGGCTAGATTTTTATTATGGTTATCAATAGCCAATATTATGATGGAGATCTCCAAAGTCGCTTCAGCGCAATGGTTATTATTTTATTAATGGACATAATTTATTTTTATAATGGAGGGAATAGTCCCGAGTCGCTGCAGGCTTACAACCCGGCACTTGGGGGCTATATTATTCAAATTGAGATTACATCAAATATGCAAGTCCCATGTCACTGCCAGCATGCACCATGTCACTTGGGGGCTAATGTAAAGTCATTTTTTGATCAACTTATTGAAGACCCGACTCATCCCATTGTAATGAGCCGGCCCTTGGGGGTTACCAATTGCTCCTGTCGAAAATTCAAGATACACAAGCCTTAATCCATTATATTGAAAGATCTACTACTCAGTTAGTAGAGTACAAAGCTCTTAACCTTGTGGACGTGGGTTCAAGCCCCATGGTGAAGATTACATCATATGATGTTATTATCAATGAATCATATACAAAGTCTCAGCTCAGTAATATCTTACTGAGTCGGCCCTTAGGGGCTACACGTTGCTGCTCAAATTTACATGATCATATTTACAAAGTCCCTACTCATTATTGCATAATGACCCGGCCCTTGGGGGCTACACTGGTTGAAATTTTTATGAACATAAGGCAATTACAAGTCCCAGGTTGCTACAAGCATGACAATCCGGCACTTGGGGGCTACAGGTGATATGCATATAAAGGAGGAATAACTTCAAATTCTCAGTTTTGAGCAAATCGGGTATTATATTATTATTGAAGAAATCTGCAAAGTTTATGACCCGGTGTCATCATAAGATTAACCTGGTATCAGCAACAATTACATGACCCGACATCATTTGTTTATAACCCGACAATTTTGGCAATCATAAATCGGCAAAATCTACATCTTTAAGTCGGTTGAATATCAGTTGAATATTTCAAGACCAATATTTGTGTCAAATCGGAGCATTGAAGGCCGACTCAAATGGATTATTTCTTATAATCTTTCTTCACAAGAGCCAATGTCAGCAAATGGATTATGAAGCTGGCTTATTGACCCGGATTTTCCAGGAGAAGATGTCAAGGACTTAAGGATGATCAGGTGCCGGCTTACAAGAATATTTAACCCGGAGCACAACCTGTCAAATTTGTTTTTGTGTTTATGTTGCAGGATTAGTTTAACATGGATAAATCCAAATTAAACTGGGGCTAATGTCGGGGATATACCGCGCAGTATAAACCGCCGGATGTATGACCCGACTGGAGCTTGGCGACTCACTGGCGACCCGCTTGGACCTGGCGGTTTACGATTCATCATAGACCCGGCGGGCGGGTCAGATGGATGACAAGGCCCAAGGCCTAGAAGACCGACTCGTATTATGGTGGGCCGGCTTAAGAGGAAAGGCATAAGGAATATTCTCCTACAAAGGAAGTAAGACTAGAACTCCACTTGTAATAGAGTAATCCTAATCCTATTAGGACTAGTCATGTAACCCGCCCCTTCAACATATATAAGGAGGGGCAGGGCTCCCCAAAGAGGGCCAAGTAAGAAGAAACAATCTCTAGGGCTAGACACAAAGAGCCGGCTTACCGGCGACTCCCTCATGATCATAATGAGACCTAGCCACAAACAGCATGTAGGGCTATTACCGGATGATGTTTCCCGGGGCCCTGAGTTGTCTAAATTCTTGTCTTATGTGTTGCCTCTCTCGTCCCGATCAACCCCTCTCAAGTTACCACATAGATGCGTTGGCCGCACGACTAAGTCTTCACACTAGGACATCTGCCGTGACAATTCCACGACAACAATGGTATTTCTGACACACGATCCAAACGCAAAGAAGCCCACCCCACAACAGCCCCTTCGCTTTTCCTATCGAACGCTCCCCTTCCCGCTCGATTTCCCACTGTAGCGGGACATTTCTCACTGGAGCCCTCTCCTTTAAATCTGGATGACACCTACCTCACGTTTGACATGGCATCCTCTCTTCTTCGCACCTTACTTCCCCACGGACCGCGAAGAAGGAGTCCCCCGCCAACCGCCCCTCTCTTCCCTGACCCCTTCATCCCCGTGTTCGTGTCGATCCGCCACCGCCATCAAGGGGGAGCAGGCGTGCGCCGCCCGTGACGCCCCTGATCCAAGGCAGGTCTGATGTGTTCCGCATCATTACCATGTTGCAATATACAGTTGAATGTTGTGCATTACCATGAAACAAAATATGATGTATGTTTACTACTGGTCCACTCTATTGCTTCAGTAGTTGTGGAAAGCATCTACACGTTTTGTATTTGGAACACGATTAAATTTTGGATGGACACGAGGGATGCTGCTCAAACCGGGCATTTGAGGCCCGTTTGAGGCGTCCGTCTGGGTCGGATTTTTTTATCAATCACTGACCGGGCCGTTCGCCCGGGCATTTGAGGCGGGTTTGGGGTGTCCGGCTATAGATGCTCTCAAGTGGCATGAGGGTTGTTATACGGGGTGAGGAACCAGGAGAGTACGTGCTTCAAGGCAGAGTGAGAAAACCTAGGTGCATCTGTATTTATTCTAAAAAACGCATTTTGAACTTGTTTAAAATGTCCAAAAAAAACCTAAACAAAATGTCATGCGTACATCTCTGTAAAATTATGTGTGCGGCATGAAGTTTTATGAAAACATGTCTTTATACTTTGCCGCGGCAAAAGAATGACAAATTTCGGTGCGGGAAAATAGTGTTCCACGAGGCATTCTTTTTTTTCCTTTTTGTACAGGGCACAAAAAGTCATTCTTTTGCAAAACTTTATGTTCACACATAAAACATGGAGATGTATGCGTGCAAGTTTTTTTTGGTTTTCTTTTTGGCATTTAGAAATGTCATTTCTAAAGTAGATGCATATGTATCTGAGTTCATCCATGTATTTTCCCTTCGAGGCATGAACCTAACAAGCTATGCCGACCAAGCGCAGACCCTAAAGGACATTCACTCTCTTTTCCAAAAGGAAGGGGGACTTTTACTTTTGTTTGTGAGAGATAATTACTCTCTTCAAGGCTCTCAATATTGTTGCTACCTCCAAAGTTATATCAGACTCCGCAGTTTACCTATCCTACAGTTTTTTTCATGGCAGAATGTACATGTGTTGCCACACTTTGTTATCTTTGGCTCACCATTACAACAAATATTAAGAGCACCCAAAGGTATCAGAATAATGTAGCATCCAATTAACAATCAATAAATATCGGAAACGCTAGCTGATGACCGTTCGCCAGGGGCAATCCCAGCGAATGTGCTTTCTCCTGTCGGATTTCTTGCACGGATCTTGGCAAACACACGTCAAATTTTTAAGCTGTTCGCTGTGATACAAAAACTGACGAACCATACCCTATTTAGAAACCCCACTACCCACCAAACTGACTAGCTATTGAGCCTCCACCGAGGGTGCCTGGGATTGAATTCCAACCTCTCATTTTCTCTCCCTTTTTATGTAGATGGGAAAATATTACTTTTTTAACTTAGGCACATGGCAATTTTACTAAAAAATATTAACATGACAGATACATATCTTTTGTACATGGCAGTTTTATTATAAGTAACGTGCCATTTTTATTATTAAGATAATTTTTTCACTTAGGTACATGGCGATTTTACTAAAAAAAATTAACATGGCACTTTATAAGATTTCTACATGGAAGTTTTATTATTAATAACATGGCATTTTTATTATTAAGAAGTTAGCATTTTTCTGTAGTGTTTACAAGTGAAGTTTGCTTTTTTACTTCCCCTAAGAAAAGTTTGCTTTTACATGGCTTTTTCATTATTAATAAGATGGCATTTTTATTTTTGGGAGGATGTCAGTTTTATTACAGAAGAGCATGTCATTTTTTTATTATTGTTGGCATGACATTTTTATTATTAAGAAGATGGTAAGAGCATGGAAATATGTATATTGATAGGAAAATTTTCTTTTATTTATTTCATTTGACACGACATTTTTTATGATTTTTACATAGTGTAATAAATAAATAAATAAATAATATACAACATGTCATTTTTTTGGGTCCATGGCAAATATAAAGAAGAGAAGAGTTAACTGGGCCTATGGGCCTATGAGTTGTTCGCCCTGGATCTCTGTGTGGCAAACCATCCAGAGAGGGAGCGAAACGGGCGCTCCTATTCGGTGAAATCACCAATTAAGGAGCACTCTTTGCAAAAATCACTCCCACCTTCTCAAATGGTGACAAGTAGTGTACTTCATGTACGCCATTTCTTGCAATCTGTGAGTTTTCTTTTTTTCCATCGATCGGCTTATTCAAAATGCTTTATCTCTTAAATCGTGCGTCCAAATCTTGAACCCTTTTCACCATTAGATTTCTTGCGTCGAGATCTTCAAAAATCTATGTCATGTTGATAGGATTTGATGAACTTTTTTTCACGAAAAACAACACTGGAAGCACGATTTTTTTCCCTTTCGAGAGGCACAGCCGCGCCTCTCGCGAAAGAAAAAAACATGTTTCTTTTTGTTTCAGGGAAGCATGGTCGTGCCTTTCGTGGAAGCAAATCCGTTCCTCCCGCGGAAACAAAATCGTGCCTCTCGCGAAAGAAAAAAAAATAGTTTTTTCTCCGTTTTTTGAGAGACACGACTGTGGCTCTCGCCAAAGTAAAATCGTGCCTCTCGCGGAAAGAGAAAGACGTGTTTTTTTTCTGTTTCCGAGAGGCACAGTCGTGGCTCTCCGCGGAAGCAAATCCATGCCTCTCACGGAAGGAAAAAAAAAGAACATGTTTTTTTCCATTTCACAGAAGCAAATTAGCGCCTCTCGTGTAAGCAAAACCATACCTATCGTGAAAGGGAAAAAACAAGCGTTTTGTTTTCATTTCCGAAAGGCACGACCGTCCCTCTCGCAGAAGAAAAAAAAACGTGTTTTTCCATGCAATTTTTTTGTCAACAAGCTAAGTAAGACCTATGGAAAACCGAAAAGTCGAAAAAACCAGGGGAAAACATCTAAAACGCTGAAAACGTGTGCGGAAAATAAAATAAAAACAAAATCCGACAAGAGCGCACAGAGCGCGACACATGGTAGTGTCTAAGGGCGCGTCAAGTGACGCGCTCTCAGCCCATCCAACCTAACCCTTTGGAAGGCTCCCGAAGGTGCGAGCGTACATGCAAGCGCGCACCGCACCCTCGGTCGCACCCCTATTGGGCCAGCCCATAAGCAAAGCAGGACACCCCATTTTTTTTGTTTCTTTTGCTTTTTACTTTTTTCCTGTTTTCATTTTTTCCTATTTAAAATAATTCAAAATTAAAAAATCAAAATCTCAAAAAGTGAATTTTGGTAAAAATTCCAGAAATCATAAAATTTTCATGGTTTTAAAATGTCCAAGATTTTGACCAAAAATATTCGTTATTGAACAAATGCTCGTGAATTAAAAAAATGTTCACGAATTCAAACAAATAATTTAAAAAAATGTTTGATTTCAAAAAAATGTTCGCAATTTCGAAAGAATGAAAATTTTTATTTTGATGTACAATTTTTGATGAGCACTTCTTAATAATGATGAACACAGTTTTGTATTGGATGAACAAATTTTGAATTCGACGAACAATTTTTTGAACTTGATGAACAAAATTTGTTTTCAAGAACATTTTTTAAGAAAGGATGAACAAATTTTGAATTTGATGAACATTTATTCAATATCGTTAGAATTTTTTTTGAATTGATGAATGTTTTTAAATCCCATGAAAACAAATGAATTCAATGTAGATTTTTTGAGTTGATAAATGACTTTTATTGATGAACATTTTTTACACTAGTGAACCTTTTTTTGAATATGGTGCACGAAAAAATGTTTGCAAACAAAATTTGCAAAAATATGAAAACGTAATGAAGAAAATTAGAGAAAAGAAAAAGGAGAAGGATAAATGAAAAAAAAAGAAAAAGAAAAACGAAAAACGAAAAAGAAGGAAAAACGAAAGAAAAAAATGAAACTGGGCCGGCCCATACATACATGCCATATCGGAGCCACCTAGCGAAATGTTAGCTCGATCCTGTGTGGGGAGGTCCTATTGGGTGCCACAGGCGCTAGAAGTCCTCCCTGGCGCCTACTACACGGCCGTGTTGGGCCGGCCCAACAAACGTGTACAACATCGAAAAATCATTGCGTTTAAAAAATCGCAAAAATAAATGATCTAGACAGGTTTCGAACTCATGCAGTTCCACCAGTCATACGTAACAGCGCAGAGTATGTAATAATGAAGTTGCCTTGCTATTTTATTGCACAAAACTGTACCAATTAATATTTTGTGAATTATTTGACGAAAAAAATCGTGAATTTGAAAAGGTTCATAGATTTCGAACAAAGTTCATCAATTTTTAAGAAAAGTTCATCAATTTTAAAACAAAAAGTTCATCAAACTTGGAAAAAGTTCATGGATTTTCAAAATTAGTCCATCAATTTTCAAGAAAAGTTCACAAACCTGAAAAAAAGTCATCAATTTTGAAAAAGTTCATAAAATTTGAAAAAATCACCGAAATTGAAAAAAGTTCACGGATTTTTTTAAAATAGTTCAATCATTTTCTAGAAAATTTCACATACTTGAAAAAAAGTTCATTAAATTTGAAAACAGTTCATCGAAACTGAAAAACTTTCATGAACTTTCTAAGAAAGTTCATCGATTTTTAAAAAGTTCATCAAATTTGAAAAACAAGTTCATGATTTTTTTTAGAAAAGTTCACAAAAATTGAAAACAGTTCATGGTTTTGGAAAAAACGTTCATTGATTTTGAAGAAAAAGTTCATCGATTTACAATCACACATTTAAGAAAAATAAATAAAAATAAAAAGGACAGAAAAAAAAGAAACAAAAAAAGTAAATGTGAACTGGAGAAAGAGTAAGGACGTAGTGCATAAGCTAGCGATGGTCGTAGTGGCTAGCATGGTGCGCTGTGAACGTGTAGGTCCTGTCCTGGGTTCGAGTCGGCGCAGCTCTCTATATTTTGTACTTTATAAAGAGACGTAGCAAAACGGTAAGTGGGCCGGCCCATCTCGCGGTAGAGGGAGTTCGCGGCAGGCGCCC
>NW_024117848.1:0-8083 GCF_003073215.2 Triticum urartu | reverse complement strand
GCAAAGTGTCGGGGAAGAGTTCCGTCAGCACGACGGCTTGGTGACGATCTTGATGTACTACTGTCGTAGGGCTTCACCTGAGCACCGCTACAATATTATTGAGGACTATGGTGGCAGGGGGCGCCGCACACGGCTAAGAATATGATCACATGGATCAACTTGTGTTTCTCTGGGGTGCCCCTGCCTCCGTATATAAAGGCTCAAGGGGGGAGGTGCGGCCGGCCAAGAGGTGGCGCGCCAGGAGGAGTCCTACTCCCTCCGGGAGTAGGATTCCCCCACCCCCAATCCTAGTTGGAATAGGATTCGCGGAGGGGGGAAAAGAGAAAGGGGACCGGCCCCCGCTCCTTGTCCTATTCGGACCAAGGGAGGGGAGGGGCGCGCGGCCCATCTTAGGTTGCCTCTTCTCTTTTCCACTAAGGCCCACTAAGGCCCATATAGCTCCCCGGGGGTTCCGGTAACCTCCCGGTACTCCGGTAAAATCCCGATTTCACCCAGAACATTTCCGATATCCAAACATAGGCTTCCAATATATCAATCTAACTTTAAGCGTGCGGACCCTACGGGTTCGAGAACGATGTAGACATGACCGAGACATGTCTCCGGTCAATAATCAATAGCGGGACCTGGATGCCCATATTGGTTCCTACATATTCTACGAAGATCTTTATCGGTCAGACCGCATAACAACATACGTTGTTCCCTTTGTCATCGGTATGTTACTTGCCCGAGATTCGATCGTCGGTATCCAATACCTAGTTCAATCTTGTTTCCGGCAAGTCTCTTTACTCGTTCCGTAATACATCATCTCGCAACTAACTCATTAGTTGCATTGCTTGCAAGGCTTAAGTGATGTGCATTACCGAGAGGGCCCAGAGATACATCTCCGACGATCAGAGTGACAAATCCTAATCTCGAAATACGTCAACCCAACATGTACCTTTGGAGACACCTGTAGAGCACCTTTATAATCACCCAGTTACGTTGTGACGTTTGGTAGCACACAAAGTGTTCCTCCGGCACACGGGAGTTACATAATCTCATAGTCATAGGAACATGTATAAGTCATGAAGAAAGAAACAGCAACATACTAAACGATCGGGTGCTAAGCTAATGGAATGGGTCATGTCAATCAGATCATTCAACTAATGATGTGATCCCATTTAGTCAAATGACAACTCTTTGTCCATGGTTAGGAAACATAACCATCTTTGATTAACGAGCTAGTCAAGTAGAGGCATACTAGTGACACTCTGTTTTTCTATGTATTCACACATGTATTATGTTTCCGGTTAATACAATTCTAGCATGAATAATAAACCTTTATCATGATATAAGGAAATAAATAATAACTTTATTATTGCCTCTAGGGCATATTTCCTTCAGAAGGAGCACACCCAGGAGAAGAAGGAGCAAGCCCAGGAGAAAAACAACGAGCAGGAGAAGAAGGCCCTGGATTGTTGTTGCTGGAGTGTTTACGGAAACATGATCTTCAACCATGTACAGTGTAGTCACATTTCATGTCACAGAGTAGGAGATGACGGACATGCTAATAGATATGCTGTAAGTTGCCACAAACTCCCTCTTTTCCTTCCATTTGCATGACTGATGCTATATCCATCTGTTTGTTTGAGATCATAAGTGTATGCTATGAGAGATATCCAGAAGGTCCCCTGCTCTGCTCTGCCTGCCTCATTTACTGCCTCGCCACCACAGTAGATGTTCTTTTTTCTTCTGTAATTTACCATCAGTTGTAGCCTAATTTCTACGAACTAGTATGACTCGTTCGCATATTTGGCCAGCTCCAGACTAGTTAGTGCTCCTCTTTGGTTTCCTTAGTTGCTTTATGCATAAGAATAAGCTGATAAGAACAGAACATTGATACTTTGCATGCTATTAGTAAAATGATTTATTTTCTTTTGTCACCTTGTATGAATGAGTATCTCATTTTAACTAGCTGGAGATCGAAGCATTGTCGTAGCTGAATTTGTGTTATCATTCTAATGAACTTGTTCGTTTTCTGAATGAAATGTTCATAATATATTGGCTCCAGATTTTCACCTTACCTTCCATTCCCTTCCATGATGTGCAGGAGCAGCTGCACGGTTGCAACATCACCAACTCGACTCGGATGCAGGGAGAGGAGACGCCTAGCTGCGGGGAAGCTGCAACTCTAGGGTAAGGGCTCCCTCTGCATCTCCTTGTTTTGGTTTACTAGGCTTGGTCCCTGATTTGGTGCTGCTCCAAATTTGCTTACATGCTTGATTTCATTGTTTGCCAATTAGGTTGCTTGCTTGATGCCCCAAAATTCAGTAGAAATTTGTTTATCAATTGGTTTGGTTGGATTTCTCCCAAGTTAACTGAAGTTGTTACAAAATAGGTGGTTGTTGTCCAATTTGTTCAGTAGAATAAAAATTGATGGCTGGCATGTGTTGTTTGCTATCTTTCATCTCACCTTGTGTTGTCAAAGTTTATCTTCTCTTGTCAAGGTTTTCACTGTGGTAACTATTAATTTGGAAGATAAAGTGATGGCCAATTATATGTATATATCCACACAACAAATATACTGTGTTGTATTATGCTTATGCTACTTGTATCACTAGTGTTTTCTAACTCTAGCACCTATGTCTTTCTTTACTGTCTTGCCTAACCCTGTATTGATATGTATGTTTGCTCAAAATTAAGCACAAGTTAGGCTGCCATGTTAAGGCTAACCTGAGAACATTTACTCTCTCTCTCTCTCTATGTCTTTATTAAGCTCGGCTAACCTTATAGATGTTGTCCTTCTTTCATCTGTAGGACAATATCATGCATATGTTTATTTGGTTTGAACGTTGCATGTGTTTATTCAGTTTGAACTCTGCATGACATGAAGTAATTATTTTCTGTGTTTTTCTCAACTTGTTTTCGTTGTTACTTGATACATACTTAGTTTGTAGTTAAAGTTGTGGTTTAACGATGGTGATTTTGTTCTACTTGAATGCATTGGTACCCCCCTGATCTAGCGCACGGATGCAACGGTGGTAAGATCATGGCTGTGTGCATCATCAAGCACACCATGGCGATAATTCACCTCCTCATAGATGCTAACTCAATCCAAATCATCACGATGCTATCATCCTTAGGTATCTCTCTTGGTTCCCTTTATTCTCTCGTGCATTTGTGATGTTAGTGATGCTAAGCCCACGTACTCTGACTAGTAATGTTTGATCTTGCCTGTTGAATGGATGGCTGTGGTAGTAGAATGGTATTATTGTTTAGGTGCAATTTGGTGTAGTGAAGTTTTTTGCACGACTCGCACTTGTGCAATACATATTCATATTTTTCTTTGTTTTCTTGTATGAATGAGTATCTCATTTTAACTAGCTGGAGAACAAAAATCATGGTACTAGCTGAATTTGTGTCGTCATTCTAATATAAATAGTTGTCATTTTTTGAATGGTCTCTTCTTGCTATATTGGCTCCAGTTTTCCTAATTCTTCTCTGTTGATTCATGTATCAGGGTGACCGTGGAAGGCATATCACCATTCTGTTGGCCCAGTCCTGACAGGAGTAGGTGCCTACTTTGTGATTGTTATTGAAGGAGCTCCATGCTGAAGAACATAGCTTGTAACTGTATCACATGTGGAGCTTGTAACTGTGATTGCCATACTTGTAGAGCTTCTGGAGAATGTTTGGAGTATCACATGTAGAGCTTGTATATGTTAGAGCTTATTATGTGTAGAGCTTGTAAAGTATATGTTATTTGTACAATAGGAGCTCCGTACTGAATCTGGCTGATAATATTTGGAGTATTATGTGTGTGTTTTGTTTGTGCCAATTTAAATACTGGTTATTTATTTACTGTTAAATTGAAATATGAAGAATATGAACTTGCTAGCTGGGACCCACGTACCTGAACCTGACATCTGGGACCCATTTGACTAGTGGACCTTTTTTATATTACAAAAAAACTAAAACTTTCTAGCGGAAAAGGCCATGGCCCAAAAATGAGAAGGCTTAATTGTTGGGCTTGGCCCATCTACCTAGCCAAAATTAATATGAGAAAAAACACTAATAGGCTGAATTAATGGGCTAGGCCCATGTAGAATACCGAATTGGACCGGGCTGAATCTTGTGCCATATCATCTTGCCACGCTGGATGCCTACATGGCCTGGGGAGGTTGCTAGTGACCAAAACAAAACAATAGGCATATTTTGGTCGTAAACGTCTACGACCTTCTCACAGAGAAGGTTGTTAATTTTAGTTTACGACCGCCAGCTTTTGACCTTCTGTTTTTGGTCACAAAAAGGTCACAAATGAAAAACAATGACCTTTCGGTGACCAATAGTCAAGGTCACAAGTTGACATATTTCTTGTAGTGACTACGATAGATCCCCTATACTTGTGGGTCATCATGTGCCTTCCTGCATGCCATAGGAACGAACCACTTTTGTCCAACCCCTTTTGACGATCGCCTGCCCATCCTTCACCGCCTTCAGGAAGACTTCTAAAGCATTATCATGGTAGCATGAATTATATACTTTAACCTTAGTTGCCTCCACTCCGGTCATGTAGTTTGCAAGGTAATCATCGGTAAATAGCTTCGGAAACCACTGAAAAGAGAAAAATATCAGATACTGAGGTCTAATAGAGTAACTTGTTGTGGGCAGGGAGAAAAGGCAACACATTACTTACCATCCTAAAGTTCACTATTGTCTTCGACAAAGTGTAAATAAAGAGCTTAATTCCAATCACTCGTTTCTTTCGCCTAACAATCTTTATTAGTTTCCTCACTTGATGCTTGTTCATGAATATCTCATTGCCCCATACGCAAAAGGGATCAAAGCGTGGATCAATACCCCTCATATATGTACCTACAAGCAACCAGTAAATGTTATAGGCTAAACTGAGATTGCACAAATGATGTAAAATACAACTACCTATGTTCCTAAGTACAATTTTTTTGAGATTTCGATATGAACTACATACGGATGTATATAGAATTATAGATATAGTTTACATTAGAATCTAGATTCACTCATTTTGCTCCTTATGTAGTCAATATTGGAATCTCTAAAAATACTTATATTTAGGAATAGATGGTGTATAAGACATGGGATGCAGCTAACCTCGACGGCAAACAACATCATCGCCCATTGTAGCCCTGTGTAAGTACATGGAAAGCCAATGTTAACTACAATAGGGTTAACATCCACCAAAAATAGCAAATGGTAATAAAACAGCAGCATCTGTAGTGATATCTTCATTTCGAAAGAGTAGCATGGTAGCAAAGGGACAAATTAAAAATGGATACAACTGTTAATTGCAACAGGCTTAACAACATCCTAATTCATGTTTTGTAAGTTTGTAGCCATTGGAATACAACTCTTTAAAAATGGATACAACTGTTAATTGCAACAGGCTTAATGGCCATTAAAACCGGTATTGATAAAAATGCAATTGGTAGAGTTAAACATCACAGGGCAGGTGCTACCAGAGCAGATAATGGCCCAGTTGTCTATAAAAAGGTAGGGAAAATAGCTCAAACGTGTTAGGCATGTTTACTACAACATGCTTAATACATCGACAGTACAAAACATAGCCATTAATTGCAAATAGTATTGGTAAGATTGAACTGGTGGGTACATACTTGGTAAGTCTTGAGAGGTAGCTGCTGGGGCACTTCATCTTGGCTAGAGCCCGCCCAAAGTCAGCGGCGGAGGCGAGCTGTTCCTCCGGGTCGAAGCATGGATCAGTGCCACTGACATGTGTACCTACAGGCAACCAGTAAATGGTAGAATTAAACTGCAATTGCACAAATGATGTGAAATACTGTAAGACATGGGATGTAGCTAACTTTGACGGCAAACAACATCATCGGCCGTTATGACCCTGCGTAAGTACATGGACAAGCATGTTAAGTACTTCAGGATTAGCATCCACCAAAAAAAAGCAAATGGGGCAGCATCTCTAGTATATCTTCATTGTGGAGAGTAGCATGGTAGCAAATGGACAGATTAAAAATGGATAAAACTGTTAATTGCAACAGGCTTAACAACATCCTAAGTCATGTTTTGTAAGTTTGTAGCCATTGAAATGCAACTGTTTAAAAATGGATTCAACTGTTAATTGCAATAGGCTTAATAGACATCGAAACCGGTACTGATAAAAATGCAATTGGCTTAGTTAAACATCACAAGGCAGGTGCTGCCAGAGCAGAGAATGGCCCAGATGTCTATAAAGAGGTAGGAAAAGTAGCAAAAAAGTGTTAGGCATGTTTACTAGAACATGCTTAATACATCGACCGTACAGAACATAGCCATTAATTGCAACTGGTATTGGTAAGATTGAACTGGTGAGTACATACTTGGTAAGTCCAAAGAGGTAGTTGCGGGGGCACTTCATCTTGGCCAGAGCTCGCCCAAAGTCAGCGACGGTAGAGGTGAGCTGTTCCTCCGGGTTGAAGCGTGGATCAGTGCCACTAACATGTGTACCTACAGGCAACCAGTAAATGGTAGAATTAAACTGCAATTGCACAAATGATGTGAAATACTGTAAGACATGGGATGTAGCTAACTTTGACGGCAAACAACATCATCGGCCGTTATGACCCTGCGTAAGTACATGGACAAGCATGTTAAGTACTTCAGGATTAGCATCCACCAAAAAAAAGCAAATGGGGCAGCATCTCTAGTATATCTTCATTGTGGAGAGTAGCATGGTAGCAAATGGACAGATTAAAAATGGATAAAACTGTTAATTGCAACAGGCTTAACAACATCCTAAGTCATGTTTTGTAAGTTTGTAGCCATTGAAATGCAACTGTTTAAAAATGGATTCAACTGTTAATTGCAATAGGCTTAATAGACATCGAAACCGGTACTGATAAAAATGCAATTGGCTTAGTTAAACATCACAAGGCAGGTGCTGCCAGAGCAGAGAATGGCCCAGATGTCTATAAAGAGGTAGGAAAAGTAGCAAAAAAGTGTTAGGCATGTTTACTAGAACATGCTTAATACATCGACCGTACAGAACATAGCCATTAATTGCAACTGGTATTGGTAAGATTGAACTGGTGAGTACATATTTGGTAAGTCCTAAGAGGTAGTTGCTGGGGCAGTTCATCTTGGCCAGAGCTCGCCCAAAGTTAGCCACGGCGGAGGCGAGCTGTTCCTTCGGGTCGAAGCATGGACCAGTGCCACTAACATGTGTACCTACAGGCAACCAGTAAATGGGTAGAAGTTAAATTGCAATTGCACAAATTATGTGAAATACTGTAGGACACGGGATGCAGCTCACCTCGACGGCAAACAAAAGCATCGGTCGTTATGACCCTGTGTAAGTACATGGACAGGCATGTTAAGTGCAAAAGGGTTAGCATCCACTAAAAATAGCAAATGGGCAGCATCTCTAGTGATATCCTGAGTCATGTATTGTAAGTTTGTTGCTGGTATTGGTGAATTGAGCTGAACACGATAATATTTGAACATCACACAGTGTGTAGTATTGAAATAAACAAGGCACGAACATGCTTAATACATCAACCGTACAAATCATAGCCATTGCAAGTGCGGAGAGCCCGATGCGCCGGCTGGAGACGATCCTGGATGGCAAGCATCTGCTCGGCAAGAGTACGAGGGGCATTGGGCGCGATTGTCGCGCCAGCCAGCCTCCGCTCGTCGCGATGAGCCTCGACGGCTTGACTGACGGCAACAAAGTAGCCAGGGAAATATTCTGCTCAAGGGAAGAAGAAAAAAGTGAGAAGTCGAAGGCCGACTTGCAGGACAAACCAGGAGGAAGAAGAAGGAAAAGAGCAACTTACCATCGAGCATGTCCTCGACCTCGCCAAAGTCGGCCGACAGGGCCCTCTCCTTCTCGACCCAGTTCGAGCGCTGAGTCTCGAACTCGGCTTGAAGGGCCTCCTCCGCATCCTTGAGCTTCTGCAACTCCGCTTGGTGCTTGTCCGCCTGGTCAGCCAGCTGCTTGGCCAGACGGTCTCGCTCCTGCTCCATCTTGAGGCGCTCCTCCTCCTTGGCGTGCAGCGCGGTTTGAGCTTCGCCCATTTGCCGCCGCAAGGCGGCATTGGCTCCCGCCGAAAAGAAA
>NW_024117847.1:0-8690 GCF_003073215.2 Triticum urartu | reverse complement strand
TATATGTTCATGACGATCTTCTGTTTCCTTCGTTTGCTTACTAGCTAGCCAGCGTGTCTAGTCCTCTCTATACGTATGTATAGTACGTAGCGTCGACCAAGCACGGACATAAGAGAGGACACTTCTATCTATTAATTATAGCTAGCTAACACAATATATGAAACACCTAAATTAACCCCCCAAAACCCTCAACCCCCCCTTTCAAAAAAAAAACAAAAACCCCAGCCACAGAAATGCTGACGCGTGGATGCCTATTGGTCCCGGTTGGTGCCACCAACCGGGACCAAAGGGTCTCCTGACTGGGCTCTGCGCACTGCCCACGGGGCATTAGTACCGACACTTTAGTCCCGGTTCAGGAACCGGGACTAAAGGGCCTTACGAACCGGGACTATAGACCCTTTTTCTACCAGTGAAACTATTTCAGAGGTGTTACATATATACACACTTATTACACTTCAAGGATTTTTGAGAACCTGGATAACATTTTTCATAGTTTGAGAACCTACGTGACACCATCAAAATAGTTTGAGGACTTAAGATGCACTTCACTCTACCGTGAGTGCTACCCAAGGTGCAAGCGTACCTTTCCGATACTCTGCAAGGTTGAGTGTGGCGGCCGATGCGATGACACCGGCGACCGTGTTGGTGCCTGCTTGGACGCATGTGCCATGGACTCCGTGTGTGACCTCCCAACGTCACCGTCTGGTAAGACGACCTACCACCTTATGTTATAGGCGATTCATATGTAGAGGCACATTGATGGAATATGTGCGTGCTTTTGTTGTTATTTTGTTCTGATGATCTTGTGCTTCCACTGCCATTTTGCATATGCAGTTGGCGTTGCGACTTGTAGCCGTGTGTGCACCCAGTTTTGGATAGCGGTGGTCCTGCCAATAAGCTAACCTTGAATGGCGAAGAACTAGTCAGTCTATTTCGCTTTGGTGCATCACTTGTTAGAAAGTTTACGAATCTTCAAACAAAGACGTTATCGATGCGCATTTGGCAAAATCCTACTTATTTTGATTTGGCTTTTGATTTTACCGTTCTCTCTCCGGATCACAACATAATTATGTATCTTCCTTTGACGAGGAATAAGTGACATAAGAGGCTAAGAGCATCTCTAACAGGCGCCCAAAAACTGCTCCGCGCGCTAAAATTTGGGTTTTTTGGGCGTCGGACAGCTCCAGCAGAAACTGTAAAATAGTGCACGCGCAAAAAAGGGTTGGGCGCGCGCTGAAAAACACGCACAAATTTGAGGCGCCAGATTGCACGCGCTTCACAATTTACACTGCGTGTTTTTTTGGGCGCGCGTTTTTCGGCATCTGGTAAATCAATGTTGGGTCCGACACGCAAAAAGTGCTAAGGTGGCACGCTAAAACTATTTTAGGGCGTGAAACTTTTGTGCGCCTGTTGGAGATCCTCTAACACATAAAAGATTTCAAACATTAACAAACTCCTACAGCTAGCGTTGCCCCCACCCTACACCGCTGCCGGATCCCTCCTCCTCTGCCACCTCCCCCTACCACACCTTCCTCCCCTCACCGCCGCCTGTGGCGCCCTCCGGCAAAGTACGAATGCGTTCTGGGGAAGGCGGTGGCGGGGCTCTTCTCCGGTTGTTCTGCTGCGATCCATGGATCCGGGGTGGCGGCCCCTGGTGAAGCTTTCCCCTCCGGTGCCGCAGCGAGGCTGCCAGGCTGCGGGAAGTCAGCTTGGGCACCCGGGCGGGTTCGGGCCATGACAGCGATGCCCCGGCGGCGGACGACACCATTTTGTCTGCTGCCTACTGTGCCATCTAGGTGCGCTTCAATCTCGTCGGACTTAGCCGTGCTTGCTAGCTAGCCGGTTATTGGTTGTGGGCGGAGCGAGAGGTGGGGATCTAGATCGGGATAATTCCCTGGTCGGTTCCGGCCGGCCACGATGACGCCGCCCACGGGTGCCAACTTTCTTCTTGGAGATGTCATTCGGGTCCGCCCTACATCTTCCCGTCTCACTTCTTCTAGGGTGAAAAACCTAACTGCGGTGCGGCGACGGTGCTCAAGGTGTCGTGTCCTTCCTGAAGGCGTCGCCGTGATAGCTTTGTGATGGTTGGCACCGTTTAGGTATAGTGGCAGGTGCAGATGGCGTGCCCCTCTTCCTGCAGGGGCATCTGTTCATGGGGAAACCTTAGATCTAGTCTCCCGGATTGGATGATGACAAAGAGTGGTGTCGTTTTCCCTCCCGAGGGCATTGTTTTGGAACAGAGGTTCACTGGAGGGACCAACATGTGGAGCGGTGTTGCATCTACCGAATTGAAGATGACAGGTCTCAGCGACGTGGAGCAGTGGAGTCTCGGCATTGGACGTGGTATGATGGACTCGCGAAAGCTGGTGGCGTTGTCTCGCGTCATGGTGACATCGACGGTAGAGGGTCTAGCAAGGTCTCTGCAATGATCCCTCTTGAAGATGGAACGACGAAAGATGGTGGCGGCGGATCATAGAGCGCGTGCATGCGGTGCACGTTGTAGGATGCCTAGGCTGGTTGGTTGATGTGGTTAGGACACATCTTTATACTTGTAGGTGACTTTGTTCACCTCAAAGGTAAGTTTGGGTTGATCTTTGTATTTTTTTTGTCTGACCCTGTTGAATAACTTAATAAAGATGGTTGCATGCATCATTTTGATGCAGATGCCGGGGTTAATTCTCCTTGAAAAAAACTCATTCTAGCTGTTCCTGAATGTTAAGGAAAGCAAAATAATTCAAATTACATTTCATGGAATTAGATAAACATCCACCAAGAACAACACAAAAAATGGGACATAAGCAAAAATTCAACGTAGAATTCTCCCTTCCTTATATAACATAGGACGCAATCAAAAGAAAACTGTGAAAGTATGACCGCATACAAAATAAGAGAAAGACCATTTGAGAAGTGCTAATTAACATACCAAGTCATTATATCTTTATTGCCTAATTGTCTACTGAAATTAGATTATAGGCGGGAGTGAACAAATTCAGCTATTAATACCTCCAAGTCCACAACATAGATAACCGGTGCATCCTACATGGAGGGTAAATTTCCACGTGGATCATAGCAAACAAGCCACTTATGCATCTCAGCCACTGGCATCAGTAAAACCAATTTGCACAAGACATTCATGGCATGATTTTGCATGACTCGAATAGTAAACATTAGCTTCACCATCTTGGACTGTACCAAAAGCTCCACCGTTGAATCACGTAAGAATTATTTGACAAAACAGACATTAGACACAGAGAACATGTAGTTTGTAGTGTAGTGGCACCCCTTCAACTTCTATCATTAGCAGTTTTTAGCAACATCTAGTCTGAGAAGCTAAAATTAAAGGGTATCTAAGGGGTTCCTGAAGTAGGGACGCAGAAACATCTGGCTTCTAGCTCATAGGGTACTTTTAGAAATACACAAGCTAGCAAAGTTATTGATAAATCAAATTTAATTCAATTCATGCTAGTAGAAACCTCGGGATCGTGCATCAACTTATTAATAGATAAGCTTCCTTTAGTCCAAACCAGATGTCCATAAAAAACAATACTTTGCCTACAACTTCTAATGATATGTAATATGTTCGTAAAAAGTGCAATTTGTGATCAAAGCAATATTAGTGGTGAATCTAGTCATACCATTTTGATCATGTTTTTAATAGAAAGCGTTAAACATCTACCATGGCCAAATTGTAGAAATTAGATTGCCAGAAAGCAAAGCTACATACAGTTCAGACCAGACAATGGCCAATGACATATGCAACTTAATTAGGCTGACAATGAGAGATATGCTGAGAAAATATGTGAGCAAGCAGCCTAACACTAGAATAATCGTCCACAAAACTACAATGACTCCAAGAAAAAACAAAGGTACGTTATTCTTCATTAGTTCACTAGCTAGAAGAAGGCTTCAAGGAGATATTTAGATGAAGTCATAGGTGAAATTCAGAAAAAACAAACAGCTCAAGTTTGATACAACATTGCAAATAGATAGACAAAACCACACCTATTATACAAAATGGAAAAAAATCCCCCAAAAAATATATAAAAATATACAATTAAATTAAGTCATAAAGTGAAGAACTTGCACACTTGAATATACGTAGAAATAGACTTGTCACTCCCAACAGGATTGTTCTACAAGTGGTGAAATTGGAAACTGTTTTATAAAGTTTAAACCAAGTCCTTCGTATGGATTTACTATTATTAGCAAGATCAGCAGACATAATAAAATTGAATGACAGAAGTTATCTTTAAGCTTCCAAGAGTATGTATAGAGCTAGCTGTAAACAAATATAAGACATTTTAGGACCTAAAACGTCTTACATTTGTTTACAAAGGGAGTACCTCATCTTGAGAGAATAAAACTGCACTGTAACTATGCACTAGCAATACCATTATACAACTCACATATTTTTCTATAAAGAATTTGTCAATCTTGGTCTATATTATTTGTATGTATACTCATATGCGTACTCATCTAGTGGAGACAGTTTGGTAGATATGAAATCCCAAAATAATGTTATTGAAAACAACATCGCTGAGCTAAACTAAACTAGGAACCGATGCCGCTAAGAGATATTATTCCAGATCATAATGATTACATAAATATCATCAAAAGGCTTCCGAACAGAACAACATCACAATACGGTAAAGATATCATGAAGCATCAAATCAAAGTAAATTGTGTATTAAGACAATATCACTGCCCGCCCCTCCTTTATCTGCTCCAATCACGGAAACCACAATACATTAGAGCGGCGATAGCCATTGGGTACAGAAGCAGAACTGGGGACCTAAACTAAACTACGCCAACTAATTTTGTTTCCTACATAAAATACCACCAAGAGACATCCGGACGAAACAACATCACTACAAGTTAAAGAGATCATCAAGCATCAAAACAAATAATCGATACAACACCACTTAAAAATAGTAAGCTCAACAATGAAGGCTGTGAACAACATTCATTAACCAGTTGATGTCCAAAAATAACGTACCGGCTATTTTATACATGCCGTGTATTACTTGCAGTATAGACACTTCCGAATGGAAGATATGTTGCGATCAAAACAAGTGAGAGAGAGTGTTTGTGCTGCGTAAGTCTACAGCTTTTCTTCCTTGGCCTCTTGCCTTTTATTCAAAACGAAAGCAAACGCAATACACGCGATCAGCCCACGATCGATCCAAACGTGCCATCCCACGTCCACGATGCATGAGAGTCGGTCGTGCTGCTCCTAGCTACTCGCCACGGTGCGCACGTATGGTGGCCCTGGCCTAATCTTTAGGAAAGGGTAAAACTGAATCCTAACAAACTAGCTAACTGAAGAAAAAATTGAAAGCTGAAAAAAAAAACTGGTGACGCGAGACGGGTTCAACCCCAACAGTCTCCCCCTTGAACTTGGCACGCGCCCTTGGTGTCGAGGATGCCGATCTTGGCGCGCAGCTCCTGGAAGCGCACACGCCCAAGTGATTTCGTGAGGATGTCAGCCAGCTGCTCGCCAGTGTTGACATGATCGACCTTCACCTTCCCTGCTTCAACCTTGTCCATGAGGAAGTGATATCTGATCTCTATGTGCTTGCTTCTGTCATGGAACACCGGGTTTTTGCTGAGCTATATCGCAGACTTGTTGTCAATCAGAATTTCAGGTGGCTTGATCTCGGCGCCCGTTGCTTCTGCTAGCAGTCGAGAGAGCCAGATGCCCTGACAAGTGGTGGATGGGCCGGCGACGTACTCCGCCTCACATGATGACAGCGAGACCACCTTCTGCTTGGTGGACTGCCAGCTGATTGGGCTCTTGTCGAGGAAGAAGAGCGAGCCGGTGGTGCTCTTGCGGTCGTCGACGTCGCCGCCAAGGTCGGAGTCGCTGTAGCCGATGAGCAAGGGGTCTCCACTCCCCCTAAGGTACACACACCCGAGCGTCAGAGTGCCCGCGATGTACCTCAGCAAATGCTTGGCCGCCGTCAGGTGCTCGACGGTGGGTTTCTCCATGAAACGGCTGAGGTAGGAGACTGAATATGTGATGTCGGGCCTGGTCTGCACCAGGTACCGCGGGCTGCCAATCAGGCTGCGATAGTACGAGGCGTCGGTAGCCGGTGCCGTACTGTCCTTGCTGAGCTTCAACTTCGCTTCCATGGGCACTGCACTTGGCTTGCACTCCGCCATGGACGCCTTCTCGAGCAGCTTCTGTGCATAGCCGGCCTGACACAGAGTGATGCCGCGCCCAGTCTGACGTACCTCTATGCCAAGGTAGTAGGTGAGCCGCCCGAGGTCGCTCATCTGGAAGAGCTTCTTCATCTCCTCCTTGAAGCTGCTCAGCTCCCGTGGCTGCGCACCGGCGATGATGAGATCATCAACATACACGCCTACTGCCAGGAGCGTGTCGCCGGTGCCGCGCATGTAGACGCTGTGCTCGGAGTCACTCCGCTGGAACCCGAGCGACAGCAGGCTGCTGTCCAACTTCGCGTTCCAGGCGCGCGGTGCCTGACGTAGACCGTACAGCGCCTTGGCGAGCTTGAACACCTTGTGCTCCTGTCCGGCAAGCTCGAACCCCGGCGGCTGCGCGACGAAGACCTCCCCAGCCAAGCCCCCATTGAGGACTGGCGACTTCACGTCCATATGATGGACTTCCCACCCATGGTGAGCGGCGAGCGCGGTCAGGAGCTGCACGGAGTCGAAACGGGCCACCGGCACAAAGACTTCCTCAAAGTCGATGCCGGCGCGCTGCACATAGCCCTTGGCCACAAGACGCGCTTTGTACTTGACGATGGCGCCGGATGGGTCCTTCTTAAGCTTGAAGACCCATTTGAGCCCAATCGGGCGCTGTCCCGGTGGCGGCTCCACGAGCGCCCAGGTGTCGTTGGCATCAATCGCAGCGAGCTCCTCCCGCATTGCCCGCAGCCAGCACTGTTGTGCCGGAGCTTCTGGGAACGACGCTGGCTCCTCTCCAGCGACGAGGCAGACCGGGTCCGCGGCCTCATCGTCGTCCACGACGTCGGCGAGATGCACGTAGTCGTCGTCGTACTTGGTGTTGCGCTGATGGATGCCGTCCTTGCCCCGGGTGAGCATAGGGTGCCCACCCTGGTCACCGCACCGGTCGCTCCCTTCTGCATCAGCGTCGGTGCGCGCCTCACTCTGCGGCGCTGCGTCCTCCTCCGTGTCCTCACACGCAGAGCCTGGCGTGACCAGCTCCCGTGTCGGTGAGCGAGCTGCAGGAGACGCCCCTGCTCCCCCGTCCTCAAGGCGCTCTGGCCGAGTGACGGAGACGGTGTAGCTCACCATGAATGGTTCTGGCGCAGCTGTGGCGTCGTCCCACTTCCAGCACGCGCCTTCGTCGAAGACCACGTCGCGGGACACATGAACGCGCCCAGTCCCAGGGTTGAAGACACGGTAGCCCTTGGTTCCTTCCTCATACCCAATGAAGACCATGGGCGTGCTCCGATCATCTAGTTTCTTCAGCATGGGCCTGGCGTTCTTGACATGTGCAACGCATCCAAACACACGAATATGCTGAACATTAGGCTTTTCGCCGTGCCATACCTCGTACAGAGTTTGTCCCTCGACGCTGCGCGTAGGAGATCGGTTCAGGAGGTAAACAGCGGTGGTGACCGCCTCCCCCCAGAACTTAGCCGGCATGCCCTTCGCCTTGAGCATGCTCCGCGCCATGGCGACCACGGTCTAGTTCCGCCTCTCCACCACCCCGTTCTGCTGGGGTGTGTACGGCGTCGTGAGCTGCCGCTTGACGCCTTCTTCAGCGCAGTACTCCATGAACACCGCTGACGTGAACTCGCCGCCCCGGTCCGTCCGAAGCGCGCGCAAGGGCCGCCCCGTCTCGACCTCGACGGTGGCCTTGAAGCGCCTGATTGCGGCCTGGGCCTCGTCCTTGGAAGCAAGGAGGACCAGCCACATGTACCGGCTTCGATCATCCACGAGAAGAAGGAAGTATCTCTTCCCACCGGGTGTTGGTGGCGAGATCGCCCCGCACAGATCACCATGCACGAGATCGAGCAGGTTATCGGCTCGCCACTTCGCCTGCTGCGGGAACGGTGCCCGCCGCTGCTTGCCGGCGAGGCATGCGTCGCAGAGCTTGTCGACTTGGTCGATGCGCGGGAGACCCCGCCCCATCTCCTCTCGAGCCAGCTTCTGCAACGCCTGGAAGTTCAGGTGTCCCATGCGCGCGTGCCAGCGCCAGGACACGTCGTTGTAGCGCACCGCCATGCACTGGGGCTGCGCTGGCTTGACGCGGAGTACGTAGAGACGGTTGCCGTTGCGCTGAACCTTGGCGAGGAGCTGGCGTCGAGTGTCAAGCACACCTCCCCGTGCTCGATCGTGACCCGGCAGCCGACCTCGTCCAGCTGCCCCAGGCTCACTATGTTGGAGCGCAGGCGGGGTATGAAGTACACCCTGGTGAGCGCGCGCTGGCGCCCGTCTTGGCACATGAACAACACCGTGCCGCATCCGCAGATGTCCACCGCGGACCCGTCCCCAAAGCGCACGTTCCCGCCCACGCCGGTGTCCAGCTCGGCGAAGAGTGGCCGGTCCCCGGTCATGTGATTGCTCGCGCTGGTGTCCAGGAACCAAGCCGAGTCGAGGCGCTCGCCGTCACGCCCGGGCAGCACGCCGGCGCGCTCTTCGTTGAGCATGACGATCTCCGATGGAGGAGTAGGGCCGCCGGCTGCTCCGTGGCCTCTTTT
>NW_024117846.1:0-15491 GCF_003073215.2 Triticum urartu | reverse complement strand
AGCGGGATCTGGATACCCATGTTGGCTCCCACATGTTCCACGATGATCTCATTGGATGAACCACGATGTCAAGGATTCAATCAATCCCGCATACAATTCCCTTTGTCCATCGGTACGATACTTGCCTGAGATTCGATCGTGGTATCCCGATACCTTGTTCAATCTCGTTACCGGCAAGTCTCTTTACTCATTCCGTAACACATCATCCCGTGATCAACTCCTTGGTCACATTGTGCACATTATGATGATGTCCTACCGAGTGGGCCCATAGATACCTCTCTGTTACACGCAGTGACAAATCCTAGTCTCGATTCGTGCCAACCCAGCAGACACTTTCGGAGATACCCGCAGTGCACCTTTATAGCCACCCAGTTACGTTGTGACATTCGGTACACCCAAAGCATTCCTACGGTATCCGGGAGTTGCACAATCTCATGGTCTAAGGAAATGATACTTGACATTAGAAAAGCTTTAGCATACGAACTACACGATCTTGTGCTAGGCTTAGGATTGGGTCTTGTCCATCACATCATTCTCCTAATGATGTGATCCCATTATCAATGACATCCAATGTCCATGGTCAGGAAACCGTGACCATCTATTGATCAACGAGCTAGTCAACTAGAGGCTTACTAGGGACATGTTGTGGTCTATGTATTCACACATGTATTACGGTTTCCGGTTAATACAATTCTAGCATGAATAATAAACATTTATCATGAAATAAGGAAATAAATAATAACTTTATTATTGCCTCTAGGGCATATTTCCAACAATATTGGTGTAAAGCGCATGAAGAAAATCCATGATGATGGGCTTTTGGAATCACTTGATGCTTGCGAACCATGCCTCATGGGAAAGATGACTAATACTCTATTCTCCAGAACAATGGAGCGAGCAACTAAATTATTGGAAATAATACATACTGATGTATGCGGTCCGATGAGTGTTCAGGCTCGTGGCGAGTATCGTTATTTTCTGACCTTCATAGATGATTTGAGGAGATATGGGTATATCTACTTGATGAAACAAAAGTCTGAAACATTTGAAAGGTTCAAATAATTTCAGAGTGAAGTGGAAAATCATCGTAACAAGAAAATAAAGTTTCTACGATCTGATCGTGGAGGATAATATTTGAGTTGCGAGTTTGGTCTTCATTTGAAACAATGCAGAATAGTTTCACAACTCACGCCACCTAGAACACCACAACGTAATGGTGTGTCCGAACATCATAATCGTACTTTATTAGATATGGTGCAATCTATGATGTCTCTTACCGATTTACCACTATGGTTTTGGGGTTATGCATTAGAGACAGCTGCATTCACGTTAAATAGGGCACCATCTAAATCCGTTGAGATGACGCCATATGAACTGTGGTTTAGCAAGAAACCTAATCTGTCGTTTCTTAAAGTTTGGGGCTATGATGCTTATGTAAAAAAATTTCAACCTGATAAGCTCGAACCCAAATCGGAGAAATGCATCTTCATAGGATACCCAAAGGAAACTGTTGGGTACACCTTCTATCACAGATCCGAAGGCAAGTTATTCATTGCTAATAATGGATCCTTTCTAGAGAAGAAGTTTTTCTCGAAAGAAGTGAGTGGGAGGAATGTAGAACATGATAAGGTAATTGTACCTTCTCCCGAATTGGAAAGTAGATCATCAAAGAAATCAGTTCTAGTGATCTCTACACCAATTAGTGAGGAAGCTAATGATGATGATCATGAAACTTTAGATCAAGTTACTACCGAACCTCGTAGGACAACTAGAGTATGGTCCGCACCATAGTGGTACGGTAATCCTTTCTGGAAGTCATGTTACAAGACCATGATGAACCTGCGAACTATGAGGAAGCGATGATGAGCCCAGGTTCCGCGAAATGGCTTGAGGCCATGAAATCTGAGATGAGATCCATGTATGAGAACAAAGTATGGACTTTGATTGACTTGCCCGATGATCGGCGAGTCATTAAGAATAAATGGATCTTCAAGAGGAAGACAGAAGATGATAGTAGTGTTACTATTTACAAAGCTCGAATTGTCTCAAGAATGTTTTCGACAAATTCAAGGTGTTGACTACGATGAGATTTTCTCACTCGTATTGATGCTTAAAAGTCTGTCTGAATCATGTTAGCAATTGCCGCATTTTATGAAATCTAGCAAATGGATGTCAAAACTGTATTCTTTAATAGATTTCTTAAAGAAGAATTGTATATGATGCAACCAGAAGGTTTTGTCGATCCTATATGTGATAACAAAGTGTGCAAGCTCCAGCGATCCATCTATGGACTGGTGCAAGCATCTCGGAGTTGGAATATATACTTTGATAAAGTGATCAAAGCATATAGTTTTATACAGACTTGCGGTGAAGCCTGTATTTACAAAGAGCATGCCAAGTTGATGCGATGGCACAAAGAAGACCGTAAGAAAGATGGGAAGTTGAGAGTACCAGCTGACGGGTCGCAATGGAGAAAAATTGAGAGAAAGTGGGAGGACTTTGCAGATGACGCAAGGAACGTATGGTTTGGTCTAAGTGTAGATGGCATTAATCCTTTTGGGGAGCAGAGCAGCAATCATATCACTTGGCCTGTGACTCTATATATCTATACCTTCCTCCTTGGTTGTGCATGAAGCGGAAGTTCATTATGATGCCAGTGCTCATCCAAGGCCCTAAGAAACCCGGCAACACATTGATGTGTACCTAAGGTCATTAGTTGAAGAACTCTTACAGTTGTGGAATGAAAAAGGTGTACGTGTGTGAGATGAGCACAATCAGGAGGAATTTGGCCTACATGCGTTCTTGTTTATAACCATCAATGATTGGCCTACTCTTAGTAACCTTTCAGGACAGACAAACAAGGGATACCATGCACGCACGCACTGTTTAGATGATACCAACAGTATATATTTGGATAAATGTAAGAAGAATGTGTACCTGGGACATCGTCGATTTCTTCCAAGCAGGCACCCCATAAGAAAGAAAAGCAAGCATTTCAAAGGTGAGGCAGATCACCGGAAGAAGCCTCGCCACCGTACTGGTGATGATGTACTTGATATGGTCAAGGATGTAAAAGTAATCTTTGGAAAGGGTCCTGGTGGACAATCTGTTCCGAATGACGCTGACGAACGCGCACCCATGTGGAAGAACAAATCTATATTTTGGGACCTACCCTATTGGAATGACCTAGAGATCCGCTCTGCAATCGACGTGATGCACGTGACGAATAATCTTTGCGTGAACCTGCTAGGCTTCTTAGGCATGTATGCGAAGACAAAAGATACACTAGAGGCATGGGAGGACCAGCAACGTATGCACAGAAAAGATGGTATACATCAGGATCATGCCAGCTGCGCTCTTACCAAAGAAGAGAAGGAAATCTTCTTTGAATGCCTACTCAGTATGAAGGTCCCGTCTGGCTTCTCGTTGAATATAAAGGGAATAATAAATATGGCAGAGAAAAAGTTCCAAAACCTAAAGTCTCATGACTGCCATGTGATTATGACGCAACTTCTTCCCGTTGCATTGAGGGGGATTCTACCCAAAAACGTTCGATTAGCCATTATGAAGCTATGTGCATTCCTCAATGCAATCTCTCAGAAGGTAATCGATCCAGAAATCATACCAAGATTAGAGAATGATTTGGTGCAATGCCTTGTTAGTTTTGAGTTGGTGTTCCCACATCCTTTTTCAATATCATGACGCACGTCCTAGTTCACCTAGTCGAATAGATTGCCATTGTGGGTCATGTATTTGTTCACAATATGTTCCCCTTTGAGAGGTCCATGGGAGTCTTAAAGAAATATGTTCATAACCATGCTGGGCCAGAAGGAAGCATCTCCAAGGGCCATGAAAATGAGGAGATCATTGAGTTTTGTGTTGACTTTATTCCTGACCTTAAGCCGATTGGTCTTCTTGAATCGTGGCATGAGGGAAGACTGGGTGGAAAAGGCACGCTGGGACCGAAAGTAATAATATGTATGGACGGGCATTCTTGGGTTCAAGCACACTACACAGTTCTACAAAATTCCTCCTTGGTGGCTCCTTATATCAAGGAACACAAGAACATTCTATGCTCCAAACAATTGGAGCAGTCTGACAACTGGATTACATGTGAACAAACGGGGACTTTCGCCGGTTGGTTGCAGACACGTCTCATGCATGACGACGCTGTTGAAGATGAGTTGTACTTGTTTTCCAAGTTACCATCTTTGAATATATTGACTTTCAAAGGGTATGAGATAAATGGTAATACATTTTACACGATCGCCCAAGATAAAGAGAGCACCAACCAAAACAGTGGTGTCCGCTTTGATGCAGCAAACACCAATAGGCCAAAGGACACATATTATGGTTACATAGAGGAGATATGGGAACTTGACTATGGACGTGGTTTGAAGGTCCCTTTGTTTCAGTGCAAATAGGTCCATGTGACAGGAGGCAGGGTAACATAAGACCCGCAGTACGGAATGACAACAGTGGATCTCAACAATTTTGCGTACGCAGACGAACCATTCGTCCTAGCCAATGATGTGGCGCAGATTTTCTATGTGAAGGACATGTCTACCAAGGCAAGAAAAAGAAAAGATAAGGGAGCGAATACATCATACAATGAGCCAAAGTGTCACATAGTTCTTTCAGGGAAAAGAAACATCATGGGGGTGGAGGACAAGACAGACATGTCAGAAGATTATGAAAAGTTTCATGAAATTGCTCCCTTCACAGTGAATATTGACCCGAGCAGCCAGTTAAATGATGAAGATTGTCCATGGTTACGGCGCAAAGTGACACACGCGAAGAAAAAGTTTTACACCCAAAGATCCCACTCTGGGATGTGACCGGCTTCACTGTCATCACTTTCTTCTCTAGTGAGTTTCTGGACATATATCTGGAAAGTCCCACTTCAGACAAACCGGAGGGAATATTTGTAATAGTTAGGGTACTTATGTGTTTTGGCATTTGAAACGCGAAGAAATATTATGTACAGACAAATTATTTCATGCATTATGTAGGACTTCATTTGCTAATTATTTTAGCTAAATGACCCTGAAATTAAAAAGCACTACAAATGAATGCAGAACCGTCTGTAAAGAATGCAAGAAGATCCATAGTTCCCTAACTCGAAAAATTCTGACAAAATACCACACTGTAGAAAATTTGTTGTTGCTTACTATCGAAAATTTCATGATTTTATCACGTTCTAACTTCCCAGAACAATTCAGACAATGATAGAAAACTTTCTGTTTTCAAACAACAACATATCTGTAATGATCTGCAGAATTACCATACTTATTTTACTCCAATAATTTTGAAAAATTAGGACAACATGGATTTGTACATCAATCGTCTCTAAAAAATTCAGAATTTTACCGCATTCCAGTGAATTTAAACAATTCTATTACTGGAAGCAAAAGTTTATATTTTTGAGCTAAATGACCCTGAAATTGAAAAACACTACAAATGAACTCTGAATATGTTGAAAGTTGGCATGGTATCATCATTTGACCCACATAGCATGTGCTAAAAAGTTGAGAGGTTTACGGCAAAAACTGGCCGCACTTGATGGACAAAATGGACAATCTTTTTCGAAGTATGAGGGTTTCATACGAAAACTCATCTTTTACAAAGGCATTTCATTTTTTAAACTTATTTCAACTCCAAACTTTTTGTGCGTTCAATATGCACCATTCAAAGCCACGTCATCAATTTTCAACCCTTTCTCTTCATTTCCTATTTTTCATGCATTTATTGATTTTTTTGAGCTAAATGACCCTAAAATTGAAAAGCACTACAAATGAACTCTAAAAAGGTTGAAAGTTGGCATGATATCATCATTTCACCACATAGCATGTGCTAAAAAGTTGAGAGGGTTAGAGAAAAAACTGGATGCACTTTGTGTACAAACTGGACAATCTCTTTTGAAGTATTAGGGTTTTAGACGAAAACTCATCTGTTACAAAGGCATTTCAGTTTTCCAAACTTATTTCAACTCCAGACTTTTTGTGTGTTCAGTATGCACCATTCAAAGACACGTCATCAATTTTCAACCCTTTCTGACTTCATTTGCTATTTTTCATGCATTTACTTATTTTATTTAGCTAAATGACCCTGAAATTGAAAAGCACTACAAATGAACTCTGAAAATATTGAAATTTGGCATGGTATCATCATTTCACCCACATAGCTTGTGCTAAAAAGTTGAGAGGTTTACGGCAAAAACTGGACGCACTTCGGGTATAAAATGGACAATCTCTTTCGAAGTATCAGGGTTTGAGACGAAAACTCACCTGTTACAAAGGCATTTCATTTTTTAAACTTATGTCAACTCCAAAGTTTTTGTGCGTTCAATATGCACCATTCAAAGCCATGTCATAAATCTTCAACCCTTTCTGACTTCATTTCCTATTTTTCATGCATTTACTGATTTTTTGAGCTAAATGGCCCTGAAATTGAAAAACACTACAAATGAACTATGAAAAGGTTGAAAGTTGGCATGGTACCATCATTTCACCGATATAGCATGTGGTAAAATGTTGAGAGGGTTACAGCAAAAACTGGATGCACTTCGTGTACAAACTGGACAATCTCTTTTGAAGTATTAGGGTTTGAGACAAAAACTCATCTGTTACAAAGGCATTTTATTGTTTTAAACTTATTTCAACACCAGACTTTTTGTGTGTTCAGTATGCACCATTCAAAGCCACATGATCACTTGTCAACCCTTTCTGACTTCATTTGCTATTTTTCATGCATTTACTGATTTTTTGAGCTAAATGACCCTGAAATTGAAAAACACTACAAATGAACTCTGAAAAGGTTGAAAGTTGGCATGGTGTCATCATTTCAACCACATAGCATGTGCTAAAAAGTTGAGAGGGTTATGACAAAACCAGATGCACTTCGTGTACAAAATGAACAATCTCTTTCGAAGTATCAGGGTGTCAGACGAAAACTCATCTGTTACAAAGGCATTCGATTTTTTAAAATAACCTAAGAATTACCGAATTGAATATAATGATAAAACAAACTAATATTAAACAACAGAAGAAAGAATCAGTGAAATATCTATTTTTAAAGTAAAGTTATTCACATACTAGTGATTCACATAAATTTCAAATAATTCAAATTTGAAAACTACTGCCACTAACAAAAAGTTTATAATTTTTTTGACCTGGCGCAAAAATATTCACTCATTAACTCTAAATAAAGCAAGAAAACTCATAAATAAAAGAAAATAAATAATGCAGAAAAAAACTGGAAAATAAATAAAAAAATGTCGGCCTACTAGTCCGCCACGGCCTAGAGACGACTAGAAATCCAATCTCTAGTTGGGACAGGATGTAGGCCCGCACGGCCCAATAGACCCCACAGGGCAGCACAGGTACGGTAGGCCCACAAAGGCCTGCTTAGAGAGGAGTTCAATACGGATGCAGCTGCGGGTCTTATAAACCGCTCTGAGCCCCCTTCGCTTGGTGAGGTGGGACTAAACATCGACGCGCACCTCGCTTGCCAGCACACCACCTTTAGTCGCGGTTGGTGGCTCCAATCGCGACTAAAAATCCCCCTTACCGCAGTTGGTGCCACCAACCGGGAATAAAGGCCTGACTTTCCGCCGCTTGGCCTGGTGAAAATTCACCCTTTAGTCCCGCTTGGTGGCTCCAACCGGGACTAAAGGTCTCCACATATATAAATAGCACCTGAAAATTTTCCGCCCCTACCGCACCTCGATGCTGCCGTCCGTTCGCGCCCCTAGCGCACCTCACCGTCATGGCCTTCGCGCCCCTGCACCTCGCCATCGCCGTTCGTCCGCGGCTCTGCCCCTCGACATCGTCGTCCGTCCATCCGCGCCCCTGCCGCACCTCGAAGCTATCGTTCGTCCGCTGTGAGCTTGCGCCGCCCCCTCTGGTGATTTTCGTTTTAGATTAGTATATATGTGTATGTGTTTTAGATTAGTATATATGTATGTGTTTTAGATGTTTTAGACTATTAATTAGTATACAGTGTATGTATATATGTATGTGTTTTAGATGTTTTAGATGATTATTATTTTTTCACTATATGTATGTTTTAGTTTTTTTTCACTAGTTTTTTATACAATGTATGTGTGTGTGTGTGTGTATATTGTAGATGAATGGTGGAATTTGCATAGATTTTTTGTTTTTCTAGTTTTCTATACTTATAGAAAAAAGTTGCATAGAAAAAAGTTGACCATGTATTAATAATATTTTAATGTTAATATAAATCTTAATGTTGTATTTGCAAAAGTTTGTTATGTATTTACAAAAAAATAATTACAAAAATCAGAATCAAGCATTTCAAAATGTTAAATTTGCATAGAATTTGTTCTCGACGTTAACGATGCACGGCCCGCATCCTCGTCGTCGACTCGCTCGCGACGACGTCCTGCTTCAGAGGCGCCATGTCTAGGTCTGGGTTCCGCCGGGCTGGCACTGGGAGGTGCTACCTTCAGGGGCGCGCATCTTGACGAGGAACCCGCCTCCCGTCATCAACCCGGAGCTTCTTTGGTGGCGGGCGCTGAAGGAAATATGCCCTAGAGGCAATAATAAAGTTGTTATTTATATTTCCTTATATCATGATAAATGTTTATTATTCATGCTAGAATTGTATTAACCGGAAACTTAGTACATGTGTGAATACATAGACAAACACAGTGTCCCTAGTATGCCTCTAGTTGACTAGCTCGTTAATCAAAGATGGTTAATTTTCTTAGCCATTAACATGTGTTGTCATTTGATGAACGGGATCACATCATTAGAGAATGATGTGATGGACTAGACCCATCCGTTAGCTTAGCACTATGATCGTTTAGTTTATTGCTATTGCTTTCTTCATGACTTATACATGTTCCTATGACTATGAGATTATGCAACTACCGAATACCGGAGGAACACTTAGTGTGCTATGAAACGTGTCTCCAATGGTGTCTCCAATGGTGTTTGTTGAGTTGGCATAGATCGAGATTAGGATTTGTCACTCCGACTGTCGGAGAGGTATCTCTAGGCCCTCTCGGTAATGCACATCACTATAAGCCTTGCAAGCAATGTGACTAATGAGTTAGTTGCGGGATGATGCATTATGGAACGAGTATAGATACTTGCTAGTGACAAGATTGAACTAGGTATGATGCTACCGATGATCGAATCTCGTGCAAGTAACATACCGATGACAAAGGGAACAACATATGTTGTTATGTGGTTTGACCGATAAAGATCTTCGTAGAATATATAGGAACCAATATGAGCATCCAGGTTCCGCTATTGGTTATTGACCGGAGATGTTTGTCGGTCATGTCTACATAGTTCTCGAACCTGTAGGGTCCGCATGCTTAACGTTCGATGACGATTTGTATTATGAGTTATGTGATTTGATGTACCGAAGTTTGTTCAGAGTCCCGGATGAAATCACGGACATGACGAGGAGTCTCGAAATGCTTGAGACATAGAGATTCATATATTGGAAGGTTACATTCGGACACCGGAATGGTTCGGGTCGTTTCGGAGTACCGGGGGTTCCCGGAACACCCTCCGGGAAGTTATTGGGCCTCATGAGCCTAGTGGTGGAAGAGAGGAGGCAGGCCAAGAGGTGGCACATGCCCTCTAGACCAAACCAAATTGGACTAGGGCTAGGGGGTTGGCCCCCCTTTCCTTCTCTTCTCCTACTCCTTCCCCGTTCTCCTTGTGGAAGTAGGAAGGGGGGGGAATCCTACTTGGAGTAGGATTCCCCCCTTTGGGCGCGCCAACCCTGGCCGACTTCCTCCTCCCTCCCCCCTTTATATACGTGGGAAGGGGGCACCCCATAGACACACAAGTTAATCTTTAGCCGTGTGTGATGCCCCCCTCCACAGTTTTACACCTCGGTCATATTGTCGTGGTGCTTAGGCGAAGCCCTACGTCGGTAACTTCATCATCACCATCAACACATCGTGCTGATGAAACTCACCCTTGGCCTCAGCTGGATCAAGAGTACGAAGGACGTTACCGAGCTGAACGTGTGCATATCGCGGAGGTGCCGTGCATTCGGTACTTGATCGGTTGGATCGCGAAGACGTTCGACTACATCAACCACGTTGCTAAACGATTCTGCTTTCGGTCTACGAGGGTACATAGACACACTCTCCCCTCTCGTTGCTATGCATCTCCTAGGTATATCTTGTGTGATTGTAGGAATTTTTTTGAAATACTGCATTCCCCAACAGGCGCGTGGGCCACATTCAGTGCGGAGGTTGGCATCCCCCGCGGAGGTGGTACGCCACCGTTTCAGGGAGGAGGACGAGCACGTCCGTCGCTACATGGTTGCGTTGGACGTCAGGTTCTCCAATACCTAGCAGGTTCTTTAGGGATGGATACTAACTGGATTATTCGAGTGTATATATTAGTGATATTATTCGAGATGGATATTATCTACTATGATTCAATTTTTCCTTATTGATTGCATGCATTCTAATTTGAATACTAAATTGTTTTATCTTTCTTATAGGTTAGTTAAATAAAAGCTATAGACTATACCGGCAGAGAAGGTGAAGAGACTATGTTCGACATCATATGCTCCCCGAGCCCAAATGAGAATGAAGAAGATGACGGCTCACAATATCTGAACAATACCGATGAGGGTATGATATTGATGAAGACGAATGAATAGATGAAGTCCAGAACAATGATGACAGAGGAAATGTTGTTCTTCAAATAACAAAGACCAGCGAGGTATATTTATATAAGGCATCTGGTGATCATCACATGTTTTAATTGATTTGTATATATATTAATGAATCGATCTTTCTTCTTTTAGCCCTCTGGATTGAGCAAATCTTCTACAAGCAGTAGGGCAGTTCGAGGCCCGGCCAAAAAGTTGCAGGCTGGCGTAAAGTACAACATTGATGCCATCAAACATAGTGGCGAACCGCTTGAACCTAATAAGAATGCGAACAAGTTCATTCATCAATGTGGAGTTATTGTCAGGGACCAAATCCTAATCTCCGTTCAAGAATGGAAAAAGCTAGTAAAGGGAGATCCAGATGTTACTTTTGTCAACCAAAGAGCAAAAGATCTACTTTGGGAATCGCTCATGTCACATTTCACCCTACCTGATCATTTGACAGATGAAAATCTAGAGAAAGTCAAGAACAATGCTCTTAAGAAGATGGTGGTAGCATTCAACAACCACGAGAAAAATATATGGACCGCGTACGTCAAAGCAGGAAGCAGACTCTAGAATTCAAGGGAACACTAGAGAAGGTAAGAGATCACTGGGACGCTTTGTGAAGTTCAAGGAATCAAAAATAGCTCAAGAACGGTAGATAATAAACAAGATTAATGCTGCGAAAACGAAGTGGCACCATAATCTGGGGCCAGGTGGCTATGAGGTGGCCCGACGTAAGTGGGATACCGCTGAGCAAGAGATGATTGTTGTAGGGGTCACTCTAGTTATATCGAGCTATCCTTAAAGGTGCAGGACTTGGTTTTATGCGCATGGGGGAAGTTGACCCAAACACATGGCTGGTTTTGGAGTGGGCAAGTCTTAAAGAATCCTCCGATAGTTTACTTGTTGCAATAGAAGAGGCTCGAACGGGGGTTTTCACGCCCAATAGAGAGAACGACGAGCTTAAACATGCCCTGAAGAATCCTGAACAACCGGGAGGAACACGAGGCAAAGGCGTTGTTCCGTGGTTTGAGGGGTTTGCGGATTGGAACGACACTTACAGCAGCCGTGTGAGAAAGAGGCAGCATGAGGAGGATAAGAGGAAGCTGGAGGAGGAGAAGAGGAAGGAGGAAGCAGACCGCCTTCAACTGGTAGAATCAAAGCACATGGAATTGGAACGCGCTTTCTGGCGGCGGCAGGAGCATATCGACTCACTTAGCCAGGAAAGGGCATCCGAGCGACAGCAGCAAGCAGATCCAACATTGGATAGCACTATCCCATCTATGCCAAGAAGCAGCGTGGGTTCCATCCAGGCCGATGATGCACTACTGGCTAGATACCCTATGGATGGTACCAAAGATAGGACTACTTGTGAGCTACACATGAAAGTGAAGAACATATCCATGAAGGTGGCAGACGACTAAGCTTTAACAAATCCCCTTGAAGCAACCTTCCATTGCAATCCGATTCTAGCTGGCTATGCTCATGTCGGGGTTGATGAAGTGATGACAGCATATTACGAGCTAGAGCTTGACATTCCTGGAGGTGACGAGAAGCGCACACTGGGAGAGGCCATACATCGTATCATTCTATGGAGAAAGGATTGCATCGCCTTTCCAAGGCCACCGACTCGTGCTCCAACAAGTCCATCTTGTCAGTCAACTCTTGCTCCTCCAAGTCCGGCGCCGCGTCAGTTGACTCACGCTCCTCCAAGTATGCCACCGCGTCAGCCGACTCCTCCTCCAAGTCCGGCACCGTGTCAACCGACTCCTCCTCCAAGTCTGGCACAACGTCAGCTCACTCCTCCTCCTCCAAGTCTCAGCCACCGACTCGTGCTCCAACAAGTCCATCTTGTCAGTCAACTCTTGCTCCTCCAAGTCCGGCGCCGCGTCAGTTGACTCACGCTCCTCCAAGTATGCCACCGCGTCAGCCGACTCCTCCTCCAAGTCCGGCACCGTGTCAACCGACTCCTCCTCCAAGTCTGGCACAACGTCAGCTCACTCCTCCTCCTCCAAGTCTCCCCGTGTCAGCTGTCTCTGTCGCCTCAGCAACAGCGAAAGAGAGGCGCCGCAGCTACGGCGGCTAGCGGTACACCAGAAAAGAAATTCATATATGATCCAAGCCTCAAGCCTCTTCCGAAGTTGCCTTACGACTATCCCCGTGTCAGCTGTCTCTGTCGCCTCAGCAACAGCGAAAGAGAGGCGCCGCAGCTACGGCGGCTAGCGGTACACCAGAAAAGAAATTCATATATGATCCAAGCCTCAAGCCTCTTCCGAAGTTGCCTTACGACTATACTGACGAGGAAAACACGGCCATAGTGAAGGCCCATCTGAAGGCCCATTTTGCCCAAACCCCCCCCCCCCCCCACCCCTCGCCGCTGCCAAAGGAGAAAGTACCTAAGAAAGTGGTACAACACTTTATTGATAATGCTCAACCGAGTGTGAAGCAATGGGACTCAAACTATGATCGCTCTATCAAGAAGTCCTATTGTGCACAAAAAAGAGAAGGAGTCGATCTTGAGCTCGAGCCAAGCAGTTGGCAAAAAAGCGGAAAAACTGTTCCCCGGCTGGGAGAACAGGCAGTGCAATCGATCCCCCTGCTCACTGTAGAACCACATGGGAGTGCCGTCGATCAGCTGGTAATAACCGACGATCATAGAAGGCAGGCTAAAGAGGACGGTGTCACTGTTCAACAACTCCTAGGCATCCAGGAATTCCAAACGCTTACACAAGAGGAATTAAGATGGAAATTTGTCCGCGGGCAACCTCTGGTTAAGTAAGATGGAAATTTGTCCGCGGGCAACCTCTGGTTAAGCCGGAGGAGATCCCGCTTCTATCGACGAGAATGTATGAATGGCATGAGTGGTACCTGAGAGAAGTAAAGAATGGGCGAGAGTCCCTCATGGTGAAAGTCAAGGAAGAGCATTACTTCCATGCAAAAGATTTGTGGGTTGAGTTTCAAGAAATGTTTCAGTTATTCAATCAAGATGCACTCGACAAATCTATCACCAGTTGCTATTGTTTGTAAGTGATTTCTTTCTTTAATTTAAGTCTCTAGCTAGTTGTGCTCGTTCTTTACCTGTAATTATCCTCACTATATTCTTTTCTGTGGTATTATGCACAATCAAGATGTATGAAATGAAAAGAGGTGGACGATATGGCATTGGGTTCATTGACCCAAATACCATTAATCAAGAGACATGGTCACTTGAATGGTCGAGAAAAGACACAGAGAGAAGATTGCTAGAGTTTTTGAAGACTAAATACCCAACCAGAAATACTACTTCCTTACAACTTCGGGTGAGTGACACTGTCTTGTACTACAAATTTTGTTTTTGCTTACTAGATGTTAATAAGTGCAGTTGATGAGTTATGCACATGCCCGCTTAATTATACAAACGTGTGCGCATGCAGTTTTCACTGGATCCTGCTAATCATTGAAATTGACGAGGGAAAAGTTTTTAAGTACCGGACTCACTATTTAAAGACGTTAATGACTACGCAGTCGCGAGGGGAATGGTCGACAGGTAATTTCAATCATTATCGCACTATGTATGTCGGCCTCATTAGTTCATTTCTTGATGTCAATTAATTAATAACTCATTTATTTATTTTCTTTGCCCGCGGGCAGGGCTTGGCAAAAGTTCATGATTGAAGGTGCATGGAAACAACAATTCAAATGGGTGCGAGCCAAAGTAATTAATTTAGTACTAGCTAATTACATCCGTGCATCTCTTTAATTCTAGTTTCAATACTATTGTCATGCTTGATTAATTATTATCTAACTGAATTCTATTCTCGTAAAGACCATGCAAGGTAGGCGCAGGGAAATAATTTATGTGCATACTACGTTTGTGAGAACATTCACATTATGACGTTCGAAAGAACCAAAGATGATAGACAAGTTTGGGTACGTTTGCCAGAACACTATTCATAATTTCTATATCATTATCTAATATATATATACACACAACTAATGCATTCATATTGATCTCCTTCTTTAAAGATGTCGGAGAAGCGGGATCAGCTCCTACCAACGGATCAGGTACGAGCGATTCAAGGGGAAATGACGGGATTTTTGATCGACCATGTCATAGATTCAAAAGGAGAATACCATTACACCTAATGCCTGCATGTAATGATCTGCAAATTGTAATAGAAATTGTATGTATATACCAAATTGTATATATATATATATATAGGACTCCTTTTCTGTACTGTTGGGAGTATGTACTCCCATCCTCAATATACCTCATATACACATTAATTATACCTCTTTATTATTCTCAATATATTTCATTAAATATTCTAAGATACCCCAATATGAGTTTAGTTGAAAAATTATCATCTGCGACGTACTTTTTGTAATATACCTTTTCACGTACAAACACATCAGTATATACGTAAATATTTAAAAATACATAGACTCACATGAATTTTTTCATGAAACTCATTTTGGGATATCTAATAATTACTAATAAAGTATATTAAAAATAATAAAAAGATATAAAAGATTCATCTATGTGGTATATGAGGAGCGGGAGTACGTACTCCCAGGAGTATACAACCATTTTCCTATACACACACACACACACACACACACACACACCGTAATTTTACTATTCATCACGTGTACAGTATATAGTAGCATAAAATATGTTTGAAATGAAAAGGAATTAAATGGAAAACATAAAAATAAAAGAAAAAATAAACCATAAACCCATAAAACCCATAAAACCCCTAAACCTTTTAGTCCCGATTGGTGTGGGACTAAAGGCCCCCAGCCCCCCGGCGCGTGCTGGTGCCACGTGGTGAGCCTTTGGTTCCGGTTCATGC
>NW_024117845.1:0-8319 GCF_003073215.2 Triticum urartu | reverse complement strand
GGAAGTCCAGTAGACTGGCCAGGGGTTGGCTGATCCTTGCAGTAAAACCAAGTCGACTGCCAGCCCCGGACCGAGTCAGGAAGGATCATCGCTGGGAAAGTACTCTTGCTCCTCATCTGGATCCCTAGACCACCACACATCTGGATCACCCGCGTCCTCTCGTCACTCGACTTGGCCTTTTTAACCGACTGGGAGCGGCAAGTGAAAATGTGTTTGAAAAGCCCCCAGTGCGGTCGACAGCCCAAGAAGTTTTTGCACATGGACACGAAAGCGGGCAGGCCGGACCTCGACGAGGATCCGCCCCGGCTGGTCCGCTTGCCCTTCGCCTTCGCGGGCGCCTTCTTCGCGTGTTCCAATGCCGCCGTCTTATCCTTCCCCATGGTGGCAGATCGAGGTCCGGCGACGAGGCGGAAGCGAGAGTGGCGGAGGGATCGGGAGAAAGAGAAGAGAGAATGGGGGCGTGCGGAGCAGAGGCCTGGCCCGAGACCTTTTATAAGGCCTTCCACCGAGTGGCTGACTAGTGGACCCAAGCGATCTAAACAAACCCCGCAACAGTCGCGTGCGCAGTACGTGGCGAAAAAGGTGGCGCGGGGATCGAGGAGACTTACCTAATCCATCCCGATAACCTCGTTTCCTCCCGTCTGGCGCGATTCCCAAAATTTGAATCCCGCGAGATCCGCGGAGAGCGGAACAACCTGTCAGATTGAAGACAAACACCCTCTACATCATCATTCGGAATTCAACCATGAAAGTTCACTCGACAACATCCAAGAATGGACCAAGGCTATTGAGAAAGGAGTCGACGTCGTCTCCTCAACTCATTGTTTCAGGACAAGGCATATTCATAGCACAAAGAGTGGGACGGAAGTGTTCTCGACCCCTTCCTCACTCAAACCCTGATCCATTCAGGGGCTAATGATGAAGCTATGTACCTAGGGTAGGGTCATGGACCTGTCCAGTGTACCTTCCCCAAGGACATCTTTACAAAGAATCAGAAGCAGTCGAAGAGAAATCATCATCCACTCGACCGTGGAGATGCGCTCACTCAACCACCTTGAAGACACTCGACCACCAGAAGATGAGGAACCCTCCACTCCGCAACGGTTAAGACTTAAACCATAGCATTATGAGCATTTATGACATTTACTGTAGACGTTACCTGTAACGCCTTTCCTTTATGAGCATTGAACTCTATGTAACGGAGGGGAGCTGGGGTCCTGGTGCGGTCTATATAAGCCACCTCCCTCCTCTGGGACAAGGGTTCGCACTTTTGTAAACACACACACACACACACACGTATAATCCAGTCGACCGCCTCAGGGCACCGAGACGTAGGGCTGTTACTTCCTCCGAGAAGGGCCTGAACTCGTAAAACTCATGCGTACAACTACTCCATAGCTAGGATCTTGCCTCCTCATACCTACCCCCCATTCTATTGTCAGTCTTAGATCCACGACAGTTGACAGGGTTGTTCTCAACAATGCTCCACAAAACTGCAAGATGACTCACCATGATATACAACAAGAGGTGATAAAAAATTGTGCACAGGAGACTACTAAACTAATTATTGAAGAACTTGATGGTGGTCATTTTGCAATACTTGCATATGAGTCTAGTGATGTGTATCAGAATGAACAGTTGGCTGTTTGCTTGCGTTATGTTGAAAATAAAGGAAGGGCGGTTGTAAGATTTCTTGTTCTTGCTCATGTTGAAGATACTACCTCTTTGACACTTAAAGCTGCAATTCAGAAACTGCTTATGACACACAATTTGACCTTTGCAATGGTTCATGGGCAAGGATATGATGGAGCTAGTAACATGAAAGGTAATGTTAATGGCCTAAAAAAACTAATTATGGATGAGTCCCCTTCTGCCTATTATGTTCATTGTTTTGCTCATCA
This sequence comes from Triticum urartu, assembly GCF_003073215.2. Taxonomy (NCBI): domain Eukaryota; kingdom Viridiplantae; phylum Streptophyta; class Magnoliopsida; order Poales; family Poaceae; genus Triticum; species Triticum urartu. The sequence continues at coordinate 6,418 of NW_024117845.1, read as the reverse complement.
ACTACAGTTAACTCTTGTTGTTGTTGCTAAGGAGAGTGGTGATTGCACTTGGTTCTTTCAGCAACTTGCACACTTGTTAAATGCTCTTAGCATGTCTTGTAAAAAGATGAGAATGCTTTGGATAGCTCAGGCTGAGGAACTCATTGATGCATTAGAATTGGAAGAAGTGGAAACAGGGAGTGGGCTGAATCAAGAAATGGGTTTGGGAAGGCCATGTGATACACGTTGGGGCTCTCACTTCAAAACCGTGAACCATGTCATCTCTATGTATGGTGCACTATGACGAGTCCTCATCAAGATTGGAGACGAGTATCATGGTGCGGAGGCCCAAGCGGCTCTATCTATATTGACACCATTTCGATCATCTGAGTTTGTTTTCAGAGCACACTTGATGCAAGAAATATTTGGATACACGGATGAGCTGTGTAGAGCTTTGCAAAAGCAAGATGAAGATATTGTTCATGCTATTGAGCTTGTTGAGGTCACAAAGTATCACTTGGAGTGTTTGAGGACCGACGCTAGATGGGATGATTTTCTCACAAAGGTCACATGTTTTTGTACAAAGCATAAGATCAAAGTTGTTGATATGGAGGGTCCTTACTTTCCCATTGGCCGGCCTAAAAGGGGTTTATGTAATGGTGCGATGAATTACCACTGTTTCAAAGTTGATATGTTTGTGGCTGTCATTGATAGGAAAATAAGTGAACTCAATGGCAGATTTAAAGAGGTAAACACATAGCTACTTTCTTGCATGGCAGCATTTTGTCCACTTCGTCTATTTGCTGCTTATGATCAGGAGAAGTTGGTTAGGCTTGCTACAAAATTTTAGGCTAATGATTTCACAAGTGATGAACTGGCAAGACTTCCATGGCAACTAAACATGTATGTTACCCATGTGCGTAGAGATCAAAGGTTTCAAAACTTAAAGAATCTATGTCAACTTTCAGTTATGCTTGTAGAGACATACAAGCATGAACGATATCTATTGTTTACAAGCTTCTTAAGTTCGTATTGATTCTGCCAGTTGCTACTGCTAGTGTTGAAAGGGTATTCTCTTCAATGAACTATGTGAAGAATATGCTAAGGAGCAAAATGGGTGATGATTACTTGAGCAATTGTTTGGTTACATTTGTTGAGAGAGAATTCTTCAATCAAGTAAAGGATGAGGATGTCATCAATCGTTTCCAGAAAGGCAACCGCAAAGTTATATTGTAAGGTCGGATATCAATCATATCATCATTTTATCAATCAAAAGGAACTTTTGTATCCATGTTTTTTTATAATTATTATGGTTTGACACATCCAAAAAAATTCTATTGTCATTATGGCGTACTATTTTGTTCATATATTGCAATAGCCGCACTATTTGGTTCAGATATTGAAATTCTCGTACTATTTGGTCATATATTGCACATAGAGTAAAAATATTGGGTGAATACCCATCCAGCAATTCCTGGCGCCGCCACTGTATACAAAACATTTCAATCCGATGCACGGTTGTGGAAATATTAAATGCATGATCAACAAGGGTTTTTCTATAAAAACAACAGTCTGTGGAAAATTAGAAAAAACGTCCTCGCAGGGAAAAAAACATCATGGGCCAGATCTGAGCCAAACTGGGCCGGGGGAAGCTGCTGGTTGCTCACCATGGGCTGGGCCCAAACGGTGGAACAGGAGGCCGGGCAGGCCTAAAGAGGTGCTGGGCCTCGCAGGCTGATCGAAGCAGGGGAGCGCTGGGCCCTGGAGGTTGAGCGAGGTCAACGTGAGCGGGCGACATTGGGTCCTTGTTCAAAGCAGAGGTGAGGCATCGACGGATCCGGGCGGTGAAGGCCGTTCCCGCCGGCGGACTTGACGGATCGAGGTCGGGGAAGGCCCTGGCGACCATGGTGGGACTTGGCAGACTCTTGCGACTCCGACAGCTCCAGGTGATGGACGAGGAGGAGGAGGAAGGGCGTGCTGGTAGAAGACAATAGGAGGAGGTCCGGCGGCCATCGTTTCATCGCGGCAGCAGGGCGTCGGGGAGCGGCTGCAGCAGTATGGATCCGGCGGTGGGGAGGTCCAGGCGGAGAGCAGAGGCCACGCAACAAGCGGCACGGGAACGAAGACTGGGCACGGGTCCAGAGACAAGGGCGGCTGCTCCGGTCATCGGCGTGGTCCTGTGTGTGTGAGAGAAGTGAGGCGCCAGAGAGAGAGGGAGAGAGAGCAGCTGGGAAGAAGAGAGGCGACGAGGAGCTGCATAAGGCCGGCCTTGGAGCACTGGCTCGGGGCGACGAGATGAGGCCGAGCGCTCCTGCTCGGCCACGGGCGTGGAGAGAGACGAGAGGAGGCGCTGCCTCGTGCGGTTGCTGGTGAGGAAAATCAAGGGAGAAGGTGGCGGCGGTTGGTTGGGAAGGAATGGGTCTTGAGGGGATCCCGAGAGGATTTGGTGCAGTGGCGGCGTAGAATAGGAAGGACGGGACAGCTCCCCTAAATTTTAGGGTTGCTCTCTTTATATATGTTGTTGGAATTAGGTTAGGGGGGTAATCAGTCCGTCCGACTATAATCTGAGGGTCGAGAATAAATTGGTTAGGGAGTTCAATTAACAAAACGGAGATGGTTTAGGGATGTTAGGGGATGATCTGAACGCAACGGTGATGACTAAGCGGTACGGGTTCGGGACAGTTGCCGGACGTGCGTGAGGGGTCAATGCACTGCGCAAGGAGGGGTCATGCTGGGCCTAGGTGGACTGTGAAGAAGGGCTTGGGCTGAGAGGAAAGAGGGGGAATCCAGCTCGGCGACTGTTTCCGGAGACTAAAAACGTCCGAAGTTTGATCGACTATAATGTCGCTATAGTTATCCATTGGGGCATCAAATAGACTCCGAATGCGATGAAACTTGGCAGGCGGCCTATCTACACTAACACAACACGGCATGCCAACTCTCATCCCATTCCGAGAACATTTTTCCAGCCACTTATAAAATACTATTTCGGACGTGCCGCGGGCGCATGCAAGTGTGTCTGGGCTCAGAACGGACAACGGAAGGAACGAGGAGACCCAGACGAATGCAAGTTTTGAAAACATGATGATGCAATGCACATGATGACATGACAAGATGTGACACGCAAGCAAATGGCATGGCAACAACAGCGAATAACTGGAAGACACCTGGCGCATCGGTCTCGGGGCGTCACAACACTCCACCACTACAAGAGGATCTCGTCCCGAGATCTAGGATGGCACCGGAGGGAAACGAAAGAGGATGAGAAGAGGTAAAACTAAGTTGCTCCTTCGACAAATGAGTGAAACCAAGATCCTTGCGAGGTTGAACAAATTGAAAGAAAGAATACAACGAAGATGAACAAAGTTGAAAACACTCCGTTAGAAAAGAGGAACAAGGATCATTAGTTCATTACTAGAACCTTGTAGGTTGAAAGACATAACAAAAGGGTTGCAATGGACAAGAAGTACATGCAAGCACTCCGGTAGAAACGAGATGTACAAGGAACGATAAGGATCAATTACGAAAACACTCCGGGTGGAAAAGGAAGGTAAGGAATATGAACTTGGTGAAATGAAAGCACTTGGATGAGAGTCCGGTTAGAAGAGGAAAGATAGACACAACACTTCGGTTAAAACAAGATAGAGAAGGGAAAAGAATATATAATTTGGACAGCACTCCGACTGTAAATGGAAGGAATTGAAGATGAGATTGACAAGATGAGAATATACTTGATGAAATCAACAACACACTACCTCCGGAACTATTGAAAGAAAGGCGCAATGGGTAAGAAAGATTTCAGACGACACTCCGGTTGAGAAGGAGGCAAAACTTGATAAAATGAGAGAACTTGAAAAGGGGGCACGACACTCCGGTTGAAAGGTTAGACAAAGGAAAGAGCATGATCTTGGCAAAACGAGATGATAGGACGAAGAGAGCAACATCACCATGCCTCCGGAACAAATGAATGGAAAACTAGATGGTTGGGAAGAAAAGAACGGAGAAGAAGAATGATAACTCTCGCAAATAAAATTGAAAGAGCATGCTTACGAAGAAAAGGTTGAACGGAGTTGTTGGATTATCAACAAAGAAAGCATAACCTTGATGTGGGCTAATGGAAGACATCTCGAATCTAAGGTGAAATTCTGCCACTAACGAAAAACAATAGATTGAATTGATATGAACAAGGAGACGAGAAACTTATTTCACCGGGAGGATAAATGAAGAACTTGGGTCATTTATGAGCACCATAAATAGCAACAATCCTTAGGGAAAGCTTTAGGTGAAATATAACCCAAGATAATTCCAACGAAGAGATTAATGGATTGCAAAGGATCTCCTGAACGAAGAGAGAAAGATGGATTTAGAATATCTCATTCTTGACAACTTGAAACACGAAGGGAAATTGTCAATAATGACATAGCACCACCTCAAAAGATGAGATACGAAAGAATTGCACTTTGGAATGCAAGATGAAGAATGCTTGAACTCCTCAAACAAAACATGTGTTGAACACCATGTTTGATTTATAGTAAAGCTTGACGGATCTTAGCTTCGAGAGAAATCTTGACGAACAACTGGAGAATGAAAAGAATCCTTGATGAACCACTATGTAGAGCCTCCGTGAAGAACTCCGGTAATAAAAGAATAATCAAGCGAAAGGAAAGTTGAAAATAACTCCGGGACAAGCCTTGCAATGATTAGATGGAGCTTCGTGGTGATATAGTTGAGAGATCTTGGAACTCTGGGAAAGTATGAAGCAGTTGAACCGAGAATTTACTCATCGTGAACAAACTCTGGAAGAATGAATCAATCACTTGGATGAAGCAAGAATAAGAATTATGTTATGCTCATCCTTCACCAATTTAAATTGATGACAAGCAAACGGATTTGACATACTACTTATTCTCGTTGAAAGGATTAAGAGAGATATAGCATAAACTCAATGGACCACCAGTAGGATTTAACCAACGAATAAATTGATATGATAATGAAGGAAGATAAATCTTGAACGAACCATCATAAGAATTGAAAATGAAAGTAGCAAAGGCACAATTCACCGGGAAGAATTGGAAAATGAAAGAAGATACTTGAGGGGATTTAGATACATGAGAACGAACAGATCATGAACTGATTAGAGGATATTTGAATGATGCACTGGTAAGATTTGGAGAACGAGAGGTGAAAGCTGGGAATGAGTAATATTTGAAAAGATGGCCTTCGAGGGAAAGAAATGGAAACAACTCCTGAAATGCTCCGGATGGGTGAAAAGAATTCTCACAATCGAAAACAATTATGAGAGGATGGCATCAAGCTAGAACCACACATTTCTGAGAGAACACACCAAGATTTGAGAGAAACTCTTCTTCGGTCTTCAAATGTCGATAATGACGATGCGAAACACCAACATGATTTGTTGAGATACTCCGGGATGAAGAATGGAAAGGTTGAACCAACGATGAAAAGAATGTGAAAAATCTTGGAGAAGTTATTTGACTGATGATAACTCATTCTCACGTCAAACTTGGGAAAGAATTTGAGAGTAACTCCGGGAAAATTAGAAGAGTCAGGTAAGATCCTGGGGAAAGACCTGTTGGTTAGGGCTCACTCAAGAGAAACTCCGTTGAAAAGATTACTTGAAAAGAGAGATTGCACCGGTTGAATTAAATGGCTTGAATGAGATAACAACCTCGGAATAGGTTGAATGAATGCAGAGTGGAAACGCGAATCTTTGAGATATCTTCAGCACTCCGGAACAAATGAATAGCGAGAGGTGAATAAATAAGAAAGTCTTCGGTAAGAACTTCCAACATGGAAAGCATGTGAACCAATGAAAAAGATATGATCAACACCGAAAGCTTGATTTGAATCCACCGGAGAAGAAAGTGAACGAAGAATGCTGAACTAGAAGCTCTGTTAGAATCTTCATGATAATCACCGGATAAGAACATTGACGGAAAAATGAAGAAACTTCACAACCATAAGATGGATACTTGATTCAGAAATCTGAGTCCTTGAAGAAAAAGGGTGGGAGGGTGGGAAAACAAAGACAACTTGGGATGGATGAAACGAACACCGTTGAGAAAACTGAGATTGGATCTTGCGGATGTTGAAAATGATCGGATCCACTTGAAGAGGAACACGCCAGTTGAAAAGGATTGACACGACAATCTCGATTATCATGAAGGGTTAATATTCACATATAAATGTAAGAATACCACTTAAGGAAGGTATGGATTCAACACTTGACTTCGAAGCAACTCAAATACCAAAACTCAAAACAAAACAAAGGATTGGCTTGCAGAATAAGCCGGAAACAAACATAAGATAGACCCCATGTCGTATCATGTGCCTGTTGGAAGGATATCCTACGATATACTAGAATTCCCACTTATAAACTCCCAAAACTTTCTGGTTATGCAATCAGGTGTTGGGGATA
>NW_024117844.1:0-11580 GCF_003073215.2 Triticum urartu | reverse complement strand
GCGGCGGCGTTTAGCCTGTCGGCGCTGACATGCCTATCTTGATCCGCGGCGCTCAAGCGCCATGCGCCAAAGGTCTTCTCAACCCTGGCGATGACGCGCATCACGGCATCGTCCATCGTGTTGCTGGGGAGCGCCTCGGCCTCGACGGGCGTGGCGCCTGCTCGTTTTCCTCGTCGACGAGGTGGATGACAGAGGCGACGCTTTAGTGGGTTGACATGCTTGGAAAAGGTGGATGTGCTACAGGCTGCGCTTGTCGCCTCCGGGGATCGCGCGGCCCCTCAATTAATGAAAACTTATTATCGAGCTAGCACAAGAAGTAGATGATGATCAGATGAACACGGACCACACTAGGGAACCCGTCGGTGCTGAATTCATCAATCCCAAACGGTTGAATACTAGCAAGTGTTTGCCCACAACACACATGGTCTATTCCATCACAAATAGGTCGGATGGATCAACTGTATGCCACGTATCGCACATTGTCAAAAAGTAATGCGGTAGACCTTCTTTAATATGTGTTAAAAAATAATAATAAAAAAACAAGGACCTCGAGGTTAAATTAGCTGAGGGAATGGGATGACCGAAATGCCCCATCTCTTCACCTAATTTAACATCAACACAACTTCCCATCCAATCACCCATCCGATGGCTGCTCTAGCCTGAGCACACTTAACTTGATAGTTTTCTTACATGAGCTACTGGTGGAACAGCTAGTCCAAGGTGATAGGAATGCCTCTTCACATCCTTATGGCGTATCCGGATGACCGCCCGTCCCACAATGGCCAATAGATGTTGTGTAGACAAGGCATCTCACATACGTCTTATTAGAAGCAACCGTCTGCGTTATTATCGGTCTTCGCACACATGTATGATTACAGACCTGTTTGCCGCGTATCACACACATCTTGTTATATTGAACCGTTTCTGTTCTCTTGCCTAATCACAAACAGTTCATCCAAGTGAACCGTATGCTGTACATCGCACACACCTTGATCGAGTTGACCGTTTCTTTTGTGTTGCCTAATCAAACACAGTTCATCCCAGTGAACCGTATGCTGTATATTGCACACGCCTTCATCTGGCTGCCCATTTCTTTTGTTCCTCCTCATCGCAAATAGTTAATTGAGCTGAACCGTATGCCCTGCATCGCACACGCAACTAAAACCTGAACCGTGTTTGATGCATCCTCCATCGCAAACGTTTTTCACCTTTTTTGATGGTTATTTTACACCACCATTTACGATTATGGCATCGCACACAGTTTCGTCGAAGGGTCTCTGATCGTATTATCGCGTTAGTAGCATCCTGCAGTAGTGTGGTCTATACTTGCTAACAAAAATAACATTGCTAACACTCAAGAACATAAAAGTGATGTGAAATTTACTACTTTTTCATATATTATTTGACCATTTTTTATTCTCGCAACAAATGTATCTGGTATAATCCGGTGTTTACATGTGCTCCTGTTGATTCTCAAATAAAGACCCATTCAAAAAACCAAACAAGGTATTTAGTTAACATAGTTTTAAATACAACTGATAGGGTGTCGATCGGATAGAGAATAGGAACCTAATTGATCTTGAGGGTCTAATTCAAATTATTTTGCTTCTCTGTGGTACATGCTATCTATAAATGTTGTGGACTTTGCTTGTGCAAATTAAGCTTTTTATTTGCTATCACTCATTGTGAAAATTAAGTCAATGATCTCTTGGGCGTACTAGACAACAGTATAATTGTTAGTAGTATATTTTACTATATGAGGCATTCATCTTCCGGGCATAGGGCGGTGATGTCTACTACGCAACTTTATTCTCGTAGACTCGTGTTGGGCCTCCTTGCACATAGTTTTATAGGACAGTAGCAATTTTCCCTCAAGTGGATGACCTAAGATTTATCAATCCGTGAGAGGTATAGGATGAAGATGTTCTCTCTCAAGAAACCCTACAACCAAATAATAAAATCTCTCTTGTGTCCCCAACACACCGAATACAATGATAATTTGTTTAGGTGCACTAGTTCAGCGAAAAGATGGTGATACAAGTGTAATATGGATAGCAGATATTGGTTTTTGTATTATGAACAATAAAAAACAGCAAGATAGCAATTGATAAGACAGAGCACAAATGGTATTGCAATGCTTGAAAATGAGGCCTAGGGTACGTAATTTCACTAGTGCAATCTCCCAACAATGTTAATATAATTAGATCATATAACCGTCCATCAACGTGCGATGAAGAATCACTCCAAAGTTTCTATCTAGCGGAGAACATAAGAAGAATCGTTTGTAGCTATTCTTTCCGATAGATCTATCCAAAAGTTCGTACTAAAATAACACCGAGTTATTCTTTCCGATCGATCTATCAAGAGTTCGTACTAAAAAAACACCAAAGCAACTTCAGATTCATAATACTCAATCCAACACAAAGAACTTCAAAGAGTGCCCCAAGATTTCTACCGGAGAAATAAAAGACGAGAACGTGCACCAACCCCTACGCATAGATTACCCCAATGTCACCTCGGGAATCCGCGAGTTGAGTTCCCAAACACATATCAAGTGAATCAATATGATACCCCATTCTCGCCATGAGTATTCATATGCAAGACATATATAAACGTATTCAATCCGATAAAACGAAATCTCAAAGGGAAAACTCAATTCATCACAACAAGATAGAGAGGGGAAAACACCATATGATCCGACTATATTAACAAAGCCTGTGATACATCAAGATCGTGACATCTCAAGAACACGACAGAGAGATTAAACACATAGCTACTGGTACAAACCCTCAGCCCCGAGGGTGGACTACTCCCTCCTCATCGTGGTGGTCGCCGCGATGATGAAGATGGCCACCGGTGATGATTGCCCCCTCCGGCAAAGTGCCTAAACGGGGTCTAGATTGGTTTCTCGTGGGTACATAGCCTTGCGGCGGCGAAACTTCTGATCTAGGGTAACCCCGAGGGTTTTTGGAATATTTGGGAATTTATAGGGTAAAGAGGGGTGCGGGAGGCCACCGAGGTGGGCACAACCCACCTTGGGTTATGCCCCCCTCGGCCCCCCCTCCCCAGGTGCTACTCTGGCCCATTGGATGTCCTCTGGTCCATAAAAAATCCATAAAAAGTTTCGCGGTGTTTGGACTCTGTTTGATATTGATTTCCTGCGATGTAAAAACCAAGTAAAAAACAACAACTGGCACTGGGCACTGGGCCAATAGGCTAGTCCCAAAAAATGATATAAAGTAGCTATACAATGATTGTAAAACATCCAAGAATGATAATATAACAGCATGAATAGTTCGTAAATTATAGATACGTTGGAGAGTATCAGGCAGTCGCCTATTTACGTGGCCAATGGACGAGCCCTGACCTTGCCATTTCTGCTGAAAATATTGTAGAAACAATAATGTTTGCATATTTTATTCGATATCCAAGGAGATTTAGAAAGAAAGAACTAGTTATGCACCCGGCCTATGGACGAGCCCTGACCTTGCCATTCATGCTGGATTTGTCCATTCCCTTGACATCAGCAGTCAATCTAGTCAAATATGTATTTAATGGTTTAACCCCATTGACCCATATAACGCATCATTGTGGTTTGACAACTACAAGGAAGAAGTTGTGAAATTAACTAGTTGTATTCACTGTATTCTCTTGTCGACAACAAGTTGTATTTCCGGTCTTTGATATTCTGGTTACCTTGATTAGTTACCTTGATATTCATACTCATTCAGAGTTACAGAGTTCTAAGTACCCCCATTTACCAAATCTCAACTTTGTCACACTCCCCACAAGCATGTGAAATCGTCTTGCCGCTCCCCTCACCATTCATTTTGTCTTGAAATATGAAATGGTATTGTGTTAGATGTTAATTAAAAGCTAGCTTGGAACAACACAAACCCCACATCACTCTTGCAACGCAATGTCACATAGTGAGCTGCATACCTACCTATATTCACCTTATTGGCTTATCACGGGCATGCAATTAATCAACTTTTAATTGTCTAACCTACCCTAATCCTTTACCCACATCTATCTATTTTGGCAAAAAATGGACTGTTGGCAAAGCAATCATACATTCCTTCCTCTTGTATTTTTGAAATCCAGCCCTGATTCTATCCTTGATTTCCCCCTTATCCCGACTCCAGAAATCATATGTATATTGCACTATAACTTCATTTACACACACTCTTGTTCCTTTCATGCTCCTCAAGAACACGTGTGAACCATGACACTTCACATCTTAGTCTGATCCATTTGATATATGTAAAGCATGGAAGGATTGTGTGTTTAGTATTGAATGCGACATAAAAATACATACCTTGTTTTCTTCACATCATTGAGCCAATAAGAAAACACAGAACCTATTGGTAAACTACTAGTATCTTCAGCTTCGGTCATGTTTCATGGAACTCTATTGATAACTCATCACTTGTATGTCACCTTATCACATTATCACAAGTATTGCCTTACTGCATTTTTCCTTCCATTCGCATTGTGCTCATCATGAGAATTGAAGAAATCATGCACCTCTTCCAGTTTCTTTTACACATTTATTTACATATACTCCATAAGAAGAGAACGTTTCAAATGTAAAATGTCAAAGGTCAACTAGACCGTAATTGATTCCATACAACATAAATATGACTACTTACGCTAGATCACTAGGGATGGAAACACGTGAAGGGAAGGATGGAAGTGGTCACAATAGTTGGAAAGGGGTGCATTTTTCCTATAAAGAATGGCTGGTCCTTATCAACTCTGTCGGTTGTAATATGGTTCATTACATGATGTCCTTCTTCCACGCGCGAAATGAAGTTGAATGCATTTGTGTGGGTGCTTATTATTGATAGTTTTAAGAAGCGGAGACACTTTAATTCTGGTAAATATTAATTACTCTTGGGTCTTCTGTACTACTTATACTGAAGAAAGCGTTGAGCACCTTATTTCTATTGGCCCTTAAGCATTTTTCTTGTTGGACATGCTTCAAATCTAGTGGTCTCCGAATGCCACGCGGATTGCTTCTATACCAAGCTAAAGTGCTGTTTTTTTTTTGCAAAAGAAGCTAAAGTGCTGTTTGTTGGTAACCTATTTTTTGAAATCTTTGTTACCATGGCTTGGAATTTGGAAGGAGCACAATAATTTCATTTTTGAGGTCAGTTCTTGCAGCTTGTATAGTTTATCTCTAGCAAAAAGAACTAGAAGCACACCATGGAACCAGGGCCGGCCCTGGGTAGGGGCAAGAAGGGCGACGCCCTAGGGCCCAGCCCGATTGGGGGCCCCGACCCTGTGCATATATATACTACACAACCGAACAAGACGGGCCTTAAAGCATGTAGCGCACGTACTGTTAAAAAAACTAGTAGGTTACTTGAATTGTGAAAGGCACAATCCCAGTCTCGTTTCAATCGATCCATCTCATAACACCAACCGCCGTCGTTTCTTATTCCTGTATCCTCGTTCCCCGTTCTGCTCCTACTCCCGAAGCATGCAACATGCCTAGCAAATTATTGGATATTGCTGCTATACTTGATTCCTTTGATACCCTTTCAGTTTCTCCATCTCACTCCTCTATGGATTTGCCTATAACTATTCTCATCTAGCGGACGGCCACAGGCAGAGACAACCCTTCATAAGCTCAGTTACTTTGCAAGTTGCAGCAGGACATTTTCTTGGGTCAAAGGCCTACAAAGTTCTTGTAATTTCATAGTCCTTTTCCGCTTGATTTTTGTACTGTTTTTCTTTGTTTTCCAGCGATTCCCTGACTGATCTTCTATTTCTGTACGGGGTTGTTCATTTGAGGATACGAGGACCCTAGGAAGACCTGATATGCTTGGGATTGGATAGCTGGATTTCTTCTATTTTTCATCAGACAAATTCAGGTATTTCGACTCCTTTCTTGTAAAATGTTGGCTAAAAACATGATTTTGAGAAAGAAGAAAGAAAATGCTAGCAGATAAGTTAGATCCGATATATTTTATTTAGTAATGAAAAAAGGATGTTTTTTAGGCATAAAAATGTTGTGCTTTGTATCTTTTTTTTGCACCGATTGTGCTATGCATCGATGTAATATATATTTTTCACTATATTAGGCCCACTTTTTAAGTTCGCCCCGGGCCTCTGAAATGTCAGGACCGGCCCTGCATGGAACTAGCTCCTAATTGCAAACTTATATGCTGAAGGAGGACAGGGGCAGTGGGATGATGTAGAGTTAGAGAACTGATGGTGAAGTGGTGCAGAGGTCGTAGGCGATTCGAGAGCCTCAGTGAAGCCACAGGATGATGCCTCCACTGACCGAAACTGGCCTGTTGCCCGCTGTCGCCAAGGTAAGTGAGGCCATGATTTCTCCTTCTCGCCTCTGATCATCGGTCATGAGGCGTCTTGCCAAGAAAGATGACTAAGGATGGAGTGGATGAAAAAAAGTGGTCGTCCTCGGCTTAATCACCTGGAACTAGACGCAGTTACCATGCACAAAACACATGTAAAAATCACCTAGCTCCAACTAGGGGGTGGAGGGCGAGCATCGACTGTACGGTGAACTCAGTAGTCTCTGTGCATTGCAAATGATGATAGTTCTTCTTCTTACTTGGTTGTTCACTTGTTCTGCATTTTACAAGTTTCAGAAATATTGGCTAATCGGGCAAACTGTGCCATGCTGTCGCTGTGTAATAAAGGAGAAATGTCTAACAGCTCCCGGGTGCCCCTGGTTCTCCATACCTAATATCTATACCTAATATTAAAGTACGGAGCCTTTTCTGGTTCTCCATAAGTCACCTACTTATATCCGTTGATTTTGTGTAAATCATAAAGATTGATGGTTGAGATTTAGTGGATCTACGATAACTGTTCGGACCCAAATAGGGACCAATCAATTTTCTATGCTAAACTTTCCTACATGATGGGTTCGCTGGCATACACACTAAGCTGGCTTGGGCCATGTAGTTGTGCGTTGATGGGCTTTTACGGAACGCGGGCTTTTTTCTATGTGTTCGTTTTCTAGAAAAAAAATCTATGCATTCATCCGTTGTTTCTTCTGTTCGTCATTTGGTTTCAGACAAGCCGATCCCAACACATCCATAGGAGTTTGTATGCAACATCTCCACGTCTCTTAAATACCTCTTCCAAATCAAAACAATATCCTGGTAATCAGCCTTAGCGGAAGGTGGTCTGGACGCAATGGCGCTAAAGTGGGTCGTCCAGTACGCGGCCGCACCAACGCTGGTGCCATCATATCTCCTTCTTCCGTCCACGCGATGGACCTTGCCACCTTTTGTGTGATGGTGGCCCGCACCTGCGCCATCGCCTGCCAGAGCCTCAGCTCCATCACAACGCAATCGATGGCGATCTACGTGCCATCGCCTTCCTCCAAGGTGTCGTGGTCGTCGCCCAGCCTGCCGTCCATGAGCCCCGCCACCCCAGCCGCCGTCGTGCGCGGCAGCACCTTCACCGCTAGGTACTGGTCGTTGTCATCTGGGCCTGGCGCTCCGGCAGCCGGCTAGCCAGTGATGGCCTCGAGCAGCAGCACACGAAGCCATACACATCGGACTTTTTGGACACGATGCCCATGCGGAGGAAGAAGGGGCCCACATAGCCCGCGGCGGCGGCCAAGAAGTTGCCCTCTCAAGCCGACCCAGGGTCATGGAGCCGCACGCGACCGTCGCTGTCCATGAGCATATGTTGGAGGATGAGACGTCGCCGTGCACCATGGAGATGTGGTCGTGGGGGTGCTCCAGCGCAACGGCCACGTCAGGGAGGACGCGCATGCGGGGTGGAGTGGAGCTGGTCAGCCAGGCTGCCGCCGGGCATCTACTCCAGCACCAGCGCTCCCCACGGCGCACAACACTAGCACACCACGGCGTATGCTGCTGTCCCGTTGTAAAACCATGTTGTCCTCACCCCATCCCATGCACCGCGTGATCCGACCTAGCGACGACGTGGTCGCCGTTCGCGTTTTTCTTGCATCGCCCAGCCGTGCCTCTCAGTGGTCTTACATGTATGTCAATACGTCATCATGGGCACGAGCAATGGACTATGACAGGAACTCGGATAAGGAGCGGCAAAGAGCTGGACTATGAGACTCCACGAGGGAAATGAGCCACTGGAGGCATGAGGGGCACGTCATTGGTACGTGTTTGTCTGAAATTTAAACACATGGATATACTTTCAGTCATTAGATTTTGTTTAGCCGCGGTATTGCATCTATGTGTTGTGTTGGTTTGCAGGCTACACCCATACCTAGCTTGCCAGGAGGGAACGCCATCTGCCAAGTATACTAAATTTTTAGAATTGATAACGATTGTAACACCTGATGGAATGACCAAACTCCCAATCCTGCCATGTCCCGTCCGGCTTCTACGTACTTCCCTCGAACTCCGCCCTCAGTGTGCCTTCCATCCCCGATGATGTTCCACGGCCCAGTTCCTCGATCCGACCAATCCTGTGCAAAAACTGGTAGGAATATGTGGGAAGGTGTATGGACCAGATGCATAGCGTGAATCTCGGATGGCGTCCATCATGTCTATTTCCATCATATAAGTGTTTTAAAGTTTTGATTTTGAAATATTCGCTTGCGTAGGCGCAATGAAGGGTGCGACATGCGGTGGCGAACTCATTGGCGTGGGATTGATCATCTTCGGGAGCGTTGTGCTCAGGCGAACACCGCTATCATCGTCGGTGAGGGTGGCAAGGAGGATAGGCAGACCTGTTGAGAGTTTTGAGTTATGCTTATTGTGCAAGAGGCAAGATAAATTGTTTCCCCGTTGCAACGCACGGGCATATTTGCTAGTTCATATAAAATTGAAAAAAATTTCAAAAAATCTGAAACTTTCAGGGATCAAAGATTATCAAAGGTCTGATGTTCCTGCAAAGTTTCAGCAACAAATAACCTTTGTGGAGCCCTCACAAGAAAATAAACAAAATCACTGCTAAAAAATGTACATAAACTTTGAAACATGATTTTGTTTTTTTATTTGAGTGCTCTCGAATGTTATTTTTAGCTAAAACTTTGCAAGATCATCAAAAGTTTCATGATGTTCGATGTCCCAAAGTTTCAGATTTTTTTGATTTTTATTGAATTTGTTTTGAATTTACTGTTCATAGAGGGTGTAGGGGCACCCGGGTGCTGAAAATCCTATCTCGTAATAGATTCTAATCTTTATCCAGGCATGCGTAAACAATCCAGCAAAAACTGTCACCATGCAATTAAGTCGCAAATCATTAATTCTCCAGCACATTTACATTCCTCCAGGACAGCATATCTTCAGCACGTTTCTACCCCCCAAAACGCAAGATTTTAGACACCAAAAATATCATGACATCAAAGGCCCTGCCAGTACATCTCCCGAAACACGACCATGTTTCTTTCTTTTAATCGTGGTAGCAATCAGGGAACTACCAGGCACGCAGCTGTGCTGTACTTAAGTGCCGTAATACACACAACAAGCTGCTGATTTCTCTAAACACATGCAACTTACGATCTGCGACGAACTGAACAACCACAGAGATCAAACGAAGGCCTATGGAAGAGACTTAGAGACCCCTACTGAATAACAAATTCAATCACTACAAATAAAAATGCCTTATTCATCAAAAATAATTATTAAAGTGCCCTGGCTCAGAGAGCATGGCGAATAAAACCATACACATAGACGAGATATAACAATTCCAGGAAATAGCTGAATGTCTCATCTTCACGATGCCATCTGTAGAATTTAACCATGCAGAAACTAATAAAACGAGACGAGACGAGATCGACGCTAGCTTGCCATGCACTCCAACGATCCTCATCCAGCTTACATGGGAGGGAACTGACTCCAATCGAACTCCAGATTGAACGACTGCATCTGCATCATCATATCACCGCCGGTGAAGCCGGCCCCTTCGTGGCCACCAGCGTAGCCACCGTAGACCAGGGTGCCAAGATCCCCTCCGGAGCTCAGCAGCGTGCCCTCCTGCCGCTGCACTGGCGCCTGATGCAGCGCTGTAGACCCCATGTCTACGCTGCCGGTGGTGACCCATGGAGCTGGCGGCGGCGCCTGGTACATGGGAGGGAAATGACACGAACCAAACTCCAGATTGAAGGACTGCATCTGCATCACCGTATCACCGCCGGTGAAGTCGGCCCCGTCGTGACCACCAGCGTAGCCACCGACCAGGGTGCCCTCCTGCTGTTGTTCTGGCGCCTGATACAGCGCCGGAGACCCCATGTCTATGCTGCCGGTGGTGACGCATGGAGCTGGCGGCGGCGCCTGGGAATGAGTTTTCCCCATGCGTTCGCCCAAGCTCTTCATCAGCTCCTCCACCTTGTAGCCAACGCGGGCGAGCTGCTCCACGCTGATGCCAACGAGGCCCGGGAGGTTCCCGTCCATGATCTGTTGCAGGAGGTACCTGGTCTCGCGGTCCTGGCATTCGCGGCGGGACTTGTCGACTTTCTCCTGGAGCTTGGCAATGCCCTCGGTGAGTAAGCCCTCCTGGTCCATCGTCTTCTTGCAATGCCCCAGCTCCGGCATGCTCTTGAATCCATTCAGGATACCCACCGCCTTGTCAGGGGAAGGAAACACCTCAGGCGCCGCCCCGCCCTCGCCGTACACCACCACGCAGGTCTCGACGTCGCACAGGGTGCCCAGCTCGCCCGCCTTCTTCATCAGCCCCTTCAGACGCTGCTTGTACCTAGAGCGCCGGGTCGAGTCGTCGCGGACGTACCCCAGGGTCACCTTCTTCGGAAGCCGACCCATTGCCACTCTTGCCGGCCGGCCAAGGGATAACTAAAACTAGCGGAGGAATGGAATGTCGTTGTTGGTTTCCTAGGCATGGAGGACGGGTAGATTTATAGTGGAGGGATCGCCTAGCTAAGGATTAATTTCATGATATGATATTGGCGACAGATAGGGAAAATATTGCATAAGATTTGGTGCCTTAATTGTGCCCCCTCTGTAATTTTGGCGTCCTTTTAAACCTTTCTTTTAGTATAACTCTGTAATTTTGGCATCCGTTTAAACCTTTTAACTTTGGGAAACACTTTCAATCCGTCGTCTGATTCTTTCCAATCTTGAGGCTGTTAGCTTCGGCCTCTCGTCCCAAACTGCTGGCTATTTCCACGTACATAATTCTCTCGTGTAAAAACAAAAAAAACAAATCACCACGTCTCACATCTCACATCTCCCATAATAAGCAGAGTAGGTGGGGGACATCAGACATGCTTGCCTTCCGTGTAGGTGGTGTCGATCTCCGTGCAGCAGTTGCTGTCGCCGCGGGGTCATATCATCGTCGGCTCGATGCACCTATGGAGTGATACTATCATCCATTCTTCTTTTGTCTCTCGTGCGTACTTATATGCTTCTATATATTGTATAGAAGTTTTGCTTCATACGATGCCAACGATGCTTCTTTGTTTCTAACATGTTCCTATTGTATACCGGCCGTTGGGCGCATGGCGGAAGTGCGACCGGAAGATGAAGGTGGACCCGTACATGTTGTCGTCAGCTGTGTTGATTATACCAGACATGGCAAAGTTTGCAGTGTGATGAACCCGACTTGTGAGCCCTGTTGGTGGGGTCCGACAGGCATGCTAGCGCTCTTCGGCAT
>NW_024117843.1:0-16980 GCF_003073215.2 Triticum urartu | reverse complement strand
ACGGCCAGGACCTAGCTGTCGCCATAGCTCGGATTAGGCTGACGGCGACCGTCGGCATACATTTGGCTGTCGGCTTAGAGCCCTGTTCCTGTAGTGCGACCATAGCGAAAATTAATCGATCTGGAGGAGATTGGGAGGGAGTAGAAAATCCATCAGGTTCCATGAAGAGGTACGGGCACCTGGCAAATATGTAGCAGAGCATGGGCACCACTTTATTGAGAACAATCTTTATGCCGACGATCTCTATCAGTTTCTTATGCGTTTTCATGGTGATTAAGGCTGATGCTTGTTCGCATGCCCCCGTCCGTTTCATGTGCGTTGTGGTGTGGAGATTGAAAGTCAGGGGAGAAGCGGAGAAGATGAGTAGTCCGAACAATTAAACCAATTGTCAAGGGGATGAAAGAGGTGCGATGTTTGAAGGTGGGCTAGCGACAACAGTTGATGGGCCAAGCCCAGCCAAAACAAATCGAGTCGGTAGGAGGCACGCACCGAACGGGACGGTACGAAGGGAACGAAGCGGTATTTTCACTTAGCGGTGGCAACACTTGGTAATTTTGTCAATTTTTCGATCGAACGGCTGCAGATTGCTAAGTTATACTACATCAACGACTATAACAATACCGATGACGTGGCTTCATGTGGATGCAAGAAAATCAGCTAGTGGGGTGTCCCTATTTAAATATGGAAGATTATGTTATTTTTTTTGTCGTCTGCTTTTGGGTTCTTGGCAGTCTACTAGCAGACGACAAAGAAAGTGGTCGTTAGGTCGTTCTCGTTAGTGGACAACCCATCTTCTTTGCCGTCCGCTAGCAGACGACAAAGATTCTATGTCGTTAGCTAGGCTGACAGCAACACTACTAGGAAAAAGGCTACTAGCAGCGCGGGTAAAATGGCTACTAGCAGCGCGGGTACCCGCGCTACTAGTATCGCGCTACAGCTAATAGTTAGTAGTAGCGCGGGTAAACCCACGCTACTACTAACATTTTAGTAGTAGCGCAGGAACAACTAAAACAAACACATATTTGCAATAAACCGGCAGCATTACACATCATTACTAATCCAAGATTTATAATAAACCAGCGGCATTAGAGCACATCCTGTAAGAGCATACAAAATTGTCATGGTTTTACACTTCTTGCCAGCTAGTGCAAACACAGTTACAAGCAAACCAAAATGCATAAAAACACCAAACAGTGGCATCTCTCCAAATGATCCGCTCCCTCTACATCCTTGCAAGCATCTTCACGATAAGCAAATCCGTAGGAAAAAGTCAACTTAGCATGTGCTCCCTCTGTCAACTCTCCAGAGTAGATTTTATCCATTGCCCTGGCCATGTTCAAGAAACACTAAATTAAGAATATTTCTACTCTAAATACAGGAGGCATCAGGACAGAAAACAAAAGATGAGCAATATCATATGAGCAGAATAAAAAGGAGTTTGAACCATAGCATGGTTAACAATAAAATATAGTGCTCTAACAAAAGCAAGAGTGCAACACTTTGCCCTGTTCCCTTTCAAATATAACAACTTCTCACTGAAGAAGATAATGCAAAAGCATAGTAAGATTAAAAGATAGCTGGCACGGAGTTGGCCATTCACATTCAAGTAACTAGTTCCATCGTGGGCTTGAGGGTTGGAACCATACTTCATTAGGTACTGCTGATGTGTTACTGTTAGCTGATATAGCAGAGGTCCTTCCCCATTCTAGTCCCTCTTAATTCTGTCGGTCAAGGTGCAAGATTTTTCACTGACAAATAGAGCATAAGACAGAGAAGCCATGTTAGTCATCTCCATGGTCAAATTTTGTGCTGCAGAGATAGTTTACAAGTCCATCAAATGCAGCAAAGGACAACGATAGAGCAATATGAAATCAAACATTGATCACATGGTTCATATACCGAACCATCCATAACAAAAAGAAGCACTTGGAGTGTAATACACAGTCCAGTTGTGCAAAGTTGCCCAAGGGTGAAGAAATGCTTACTGGACAGATCTTCTACCGGACCTGCCTCCAGTCCCCTGAGCTGGTCCTTAAGAGTGTTGAGCTTTTCTGCCATAAAGAGATGCATCAGTAGAATCAATCACTCGTCGTTTCATCAGCATTAATAATTCACAAATCGTAGTGCAGCCCATGGTAACTAATCGTCCGAAAGCTACGCCCTCAACAGGCAGGAATTTCAAGCATAAACAAACTTAGATTTGCAAATTTAACCGGCTCGCCAAAATTGCTGAACTGGACAGTTGTACTACGCTTCAGACATTGGTCCCGTGCATGCGCATCGACCAGTGAGTTCCCGAACGGAAGAGGAACGACGACGGGGGTGGCGCGTACCTCAGTGTGCGACGCTGCCGCTGGCGAGCAAGCGGGCAGAGAGGCAATCTATCCGCTAGATTCACATATTCAAAGAATCAATCTCTACAATCAGCAGTACTTCTAGATTCACATATTCAACGAATTTTCTAGGGAACGATCTGTCCACCGGGTTCCATTTTAGCCCACATCCATACTTTGACAAACTGTAATTTTTTCTTGGCAGCAGAAGCATACTAAGATCATCGCATGATCTTGCTGAAAGTCAGTACAGCTTTCCAATTTAACCAGTGGCTGGCCTTGCTGCTAGTTGCTACAGTAAGGCACTCCTAGCATAATCTAGTTTCTAGAATCATCTGCAAAGAGAACGACATTGGTACGATGATGAATTTACAATCTTTAGTCTTAGCCAACACAACATACAACCGTTACAACCTTAAAATATAATAATTGTTCTTTCCTGAAGTTATGCATCCTTCTAGCTCTGTATCCTAATTTTCTAGGATGTCTTCTAGTTCTAGACATAGGATATTTTTGTTCAATCCTTTAAGAAATCTATACTACTACAAATGGTCAATGAAAAATATTTTAATTGACTTCCTTATATATCACCAGGACCCATTTTTTTTCTGAGTTCAGCTTTAATTTAACATGGCTTGGCAGAGTTCGCAAACAATCTCACGTGGATGTTTTCGTCGTCGCGTTTGACAATGGTTGTCTTGAAGCTATCCTACGACAGCCCGGTCTTCTCGGCCTCGACGACCGATGCCCCCCGACCTGCAGTTATCTGAAAACCTCAACAACTGTATCTGATTCTGAAGGTTTTGCGTACCATTTGAAACATCACTGACACCGATAAATACATGTACTGTTGTGGACATTTGTTGGAGAACTTGCAGCTCACCTGATCGAGCCGCCAACACCGGCAGGAATGTATGCCTCGCACTTATCCCGGTAGAAACAAGCAACCTGGTACATTGACCACAAGTATCTCCTGGTAAACTGAAGACTGAAGCAACAAAAGCAACACATACAAGTTACAAACATGGTTCATGAAAAGTTCAGGTTTGGACGGCGAGCCGGACACCCCGGCGCTCCGCGGCCTTGGGGAGGAAGGGGACGGACAGTCAGCATGGATGGAGGCCATGGCGAGCGAGGGACTGGACCGGAGGTCGAGGGATGAATCTGTCACCGGAGAGGAGCTGGTTGCCGTCGAACTGGGCGAGCGGGACGGGGACGGTGCGGGGGCACTTGCCGGAGCAGGCGGTGCGACGCTTGTGGGCCTGCACGCAGGGGATCCCCCTCCATGGCGAGTGGGGACTTGGGAGAGGAGGAGAGGAGGTGGGAGCAGAGACGGGATTGGGGATCTGGATCGGGCGTTGAGTGTTTTTTTAGACATGGCGTGGGATGGTTGGTGGGGTGGGAGCAGATGCAGGTGGTAGCGTGGGGTTTATAACCCGCGTTACTACTATTGACTTAGTAGTAGTGTGGGTTTATAACCCGCGCTACTACTATGGCTGGTCCCGGGAGGCACGGTGGAAATCACTTAGTAGTAGCGAGGGGTAAAAACCTGCGTTACTACTATCGGGTTATTAGTAGCGCGGTTTCCTCAAGCTCGCTACTGCTAATTAGCAGCAGTGTTTGTTTTTAAACCGTGTTGCTGCTAAGATTCTGTGTATAAGGTTTTCCCTAGTAGTGCAAACACTCTTTTTGACGTCAGCTCTTTCTTTGCCGTCAGCGAGCAGACGGTAAAGAGCTGGCTGACAGCAAAGATCCTGATTTCAGTAATGATACAAGGTGATTCACATCTGGCTTCTGCGTGCTCTTGGGCACGAACTTGGTGTCGTGCTCATCGGAGCGCCAGCACACCGTCTCGCGGTGTAGTGCGGCGCGTCATCGCCAAATGCATCGCCGAATCGTGCTGGCATCATCGACTTCTTTCTGAGCTTTGTCTTTCACCCCGCCGAGCGACCATTATTTGTCGTAATAATGTGAGTGCTTACCTCTCTACTAATCTCGTACAACATCAGAGGACTGGAGATGGATCTCCACTTTATGTGGGCTCGCATTGTTCTCGATGAAACCAAGGTGCTCTATGTTCCAACATCGTCACAGCTTGCCCACATCTTTGCCAAGGGGTTACCGTCCTCTGTTTTTTGTGACATCTTCACGAGCATGTGCTAGCACTGTGCACCCTGGATGAGCTGGTAGGTTTTTCCTTCTTTCTTTGTGCACGGCTGCAGAGTATGGGAAATGCTTTCGAGGCTCATGTGCTCGGAGCCCGGCCGGGACAACATCGGGAATGATTTCAAGTTATGAAAATTGTAATGGGCTTTGTGCTTTCACCTAAAATAGTACCATTCAAAATATAATTCTTTTTCATACAGAAAGACTTCACCACGTTTAACTTTTGAAGCCATAGCCTTTAACACCACACAGTATAGCCTAAAGCATGCATTTCCAAATACCATGTCACTAGATGAAACATAATTAACTTATTTGAGTTTAGCATCCACAATCAAGTCATGCTAAATTCGGATGGTTCCAATCAAAGGCAAACTAGAAAAATTGTACTTCATTGGTTTCTCTTCATTCCTCAGTTGAACCTTCTGGAGTCCTCTTATTCTGAACCACTTGCAACAACTTTACTATGTAAACAAGCCAGGAGTTTGGTGTTATTTTTTCATGCTTCTTATCACCATAGCTGAGAAGAAAGGAAAAATTATCAATTTGTCTGCCCACCATATGCACATATCAAGATGACAAGGTTTTTTTAAGGGGCAGATGACAAGGTTATGAGACGCTTAATTACCCAAGAGCGGGGGGAATGGTCAGCTTCCTTTGTTCGCCGACTCTCATACCTGCCAAATATCGGATGGAGCGTAATTAGTTTCTTAAATAGAAAATGTAAAATGCTTTTTATTATTTGAGATTTTCAAGATTATGACCTTCGATCCCTAGCTCCCATCCGCGAATCACTTGTTTAGCTCCTGTAGTGGATAACAAACTGGTGACCTCATTATGCAAGGATTAAAAAGATGTAACAAGAGTGTCAGAGCTTAGTTTTATCAATCTTTTACCAAGCTTGAACTGGTAGTGGTCTCCATGGTCGATAAATTTCCCATCCTTCGAGTGACCAATATATTCAACTTTCACCTTCACAAACACAAGATTTGGATTAACTTGTGAACTGGTTTTACGGGCGGAGAATCATTATCACATGAGGTACTACTAAATCATTGTTAAAACTAATCATGCAAGTTGAGGATAGCACATACCTTACTACCCATAGTAGCAATCTTGGCACCAGCTTGTCCCTCAATGATGCATTCTATTCCTAATTTGTCGCTCTCTTTATGTTCCAAATTTGTCTCCTTCTCATCATCGTCGTCACTGTCTTCAAGATATACAATATCTTCTGGTACACCGCTGGGCTTCCCAACAACTATCACAATGGATGAGGAAAGTACATTATATCTTAAAAACAAAATTACGTTTGCATGCACGCACTTTATATTTTCACATTTGTACAACCCATATATATATATATATATATATATGTGTGTGTGTGTGTGTGTGTGTGTGTGTGTGTGTGTGTGCGTGTGTAAAAATAATAGAAAAGAAATCAAACCATTATTTTAGGATATAAAAAGGTTAGATTTGATACTGTGTAGACACATACATCTATTTTTGTTACGAGATGGAGGAGTCGTAGAATAAATCTTCTTGCTTCCATCATCCCTGTTTTTGGCAGCATTACGGATTCCATATATATATATATATATATATATGTGTGTGTGTGTGTGTGTGTGTGTGTGTGTGTGTGTGCGTGTGTAAAAATAATAGAAAAGAAATCAAACCATTATTTTAGGATATAAAAAGGTTAGATTTGATACTGTGTAGACACATACATCTATTTTTGTTACGAGATGGAGGAGTCGTAGAATAAATCTTCTTGCTTCCATCATCCCTGTTTTTGGCAGCATTACGGATAGAAGTTAGCAATCCAAGTTTTGGGTGGCACATACGGGTAAAGATGGAAAAAATAAATGCTACAACTCTTCATGGTTGGTCTCCTACTTAATGTCTTCGCAAGTTTTTCCCACTTTGTCCTCATGGACATTCTTTCCATGCGCTGCTTTCTGGTGGTTCCTTCTTCTACATGTTCAAACAAAAATAAAAATGTTCAATGCACAACAAGGATCATAATTGAGTTATATATACAGGATGAAAAAGATGATATACCTGTCCGAGACCTCTTGATCATACTTCCGTTTTCCGAATGAATTTCTTTTAGTAGTGCAAGTGTTGGGGTTCGTAAGGATGTAATATCCTGACAAATAAATCGAGCTTTGGCCTTTAACAGAGAAGGTGATATTCACATCCTCCTCTAACTCAATTTCCAGCCGATGCATGGGATGGTTTGAAGGATTCAACACACAAAGCACCGCCCGCCTCTCTTCGCCAGCTTTGCTTTCGAGGACGCTCCAACCAGAAGTATTAAGGTCACCTAGTGTCGCCTAAACGAATTGATTAAACCGTTAGAATGAAATAATTTTTGGGGAAGACCTTGCCGTTTATTTTTCTCCCAGAATGTGTAGCATCACATTAAAATAATTATGTATTGTGAAAGTGTATCATGAACACAGTAACGCCAATTCAATATGGTTGACACTAACAATTATTTAATGCATGCCCAAACCAAGAATTTTCTGACTGCACTGCACGAGCAATCAGTTTATAATATGACATGGAAGGAGGATCTGTAATCTGCAACAAGTGGCATATACTACAATGTGCAGAGTGAGACCAATGTGTAGAGCATCTATACTGAAATCTATAAGAGATGTGGGCCTATACATATGTACCATCTTTTCAACTAAATTCTATCCGCCACCCATGCCGAGCCTCTCATTGTATGAGGAACCCGAGGTTGTGGCTTCTCGGCATTGCTCACAGGTTGCTTGCCAATAATGGGCCGGCTCATCATAATAGAGAGGCCAACCAACCTGGACGCGCAGAAATTGCATTATTAGGCCTCCTTTGATTCATAGGGTAGAAATATCATAGGAATAGAAAAATCATAGGAAGTGAGGCATGGCATGCATCTCACTTCCTATAGGGAAAGAGATGTCACTTGATTCATAGGATAAGATTTTTTCCATTGAGTCTAGGCTAATGTTTTTTTCCCTTTGAAATGTGAAGGATTGATTCCTATCCTACATATGAATAGGAATTCATTCCTACAAACCAAAGTGCCTCATAGGAATTTTTCCTACAAAACTCCTATCAGAAATTCTACAAGATTCCTCCAAACCAAAGGAGGCCTTAGAGGATCAGCTTTCCCTGTGAACATGCCGTACTGATGCCCAGGACTCAGAAAGAATAGCTTCACAGGTTGATAGACTCTAGAAAGGCTGCCCCAAATTAAAGGCCGTGCTAACAGATATATTACCATTTCCATCCTGGAGAGTGTAAATATATCTTATTTTTTTAACTCACTTATATGCTAGACTGCTGATTTTTATTTCTTGAAAAAAGACTGATAGTTGGACAGAACACACATACACATTTCCAAGTTTCCAAGGCCACATTAATTAACAACACAACCAATTAGTCATCCATCGTGGTTTTCTCTCTCAATACAATGTGGGCGAGCCCATGACTAAAAACCATGCAAGACTCATTTGTGATATACTAAATGAAAAGGCAGCGCTCCTGCCAGTTCTTAAAAAAAAGGTATTGAGGCGTACTGGGCATGACAATGTATATCAAATATATACCTTTTCCATGCATGCAAATTAATATAAGTGTCGTAAAGGAGATATCAATATTGACAGAATGATGAGTTAATGAGTTAAAATGATAATAAATGAGTGCAACAATGACTGACCAAAGTGACTTTTCAACATTAGTTAATTGATAATTATGTATACCTGGGTGATCCGGAGGCGGCGGTGGGATAGGGAGAATTGGTGAACGTAGTCCTCCCCGGCCTTCACCTCCGCTCCTGTCGTGCATGCATCCACATCCTATCTTAGTTAATTCACTAGGAGAAACAACGTTCACGCATGCATGCGCATGTCGATAACATCTGATAATGATTAATTAGGCAAAGTACTAAAAGAATGGTGGATCCATCATGATACGTACCCCATAATGCCATGGATCGAGATGTCCCGTGCGGTATATTTCTCTTCTCTGCCGTGGGTGGGTTGCGTTAATCTATTAGTACACACACAATTATATACATGTGTGCATGGATATACATGGTAAGAAAGCAAGCATATATATAGACAGAAACCTCAGTCCAATGTTAAGAAAATCGATCAAATCATATGCTGACACGTAAGGACACATACATGCCTTGCTATACATATACTGTACATGCCTACATTAGTCAGGTCTCGCACACAACTTTTTTTAGAACAAAGGCTCAAAAAAGAGACTTTGAATTGTAGAGCAACATTACAACATAACACACACGGAAACCGCAATAGATGAAAAATGTAGAGCTGCTAGAGCATGGAGTTGCCCTACAAACTCGAACTCTGGAGAGATAGACTAGAGCAGCCTCGTGGTGAAAATCAAGCTTCAGAAGACACACTCGCTGGCGACACTAGCAAGGTAGGACTTAGATTCCATTCCTCCTTGTCCCTCGCCAAAGGAGGACCCTACCCCCTCGTTGAGGCTTGTGGGCGCCGCACCGTCGCCCAGAAGGATGTACTCACTCTAAATCTAAGAGCGGCATGGGGCTACAAGAACACCAACTCTAGCCAACCGGACGTGCCGCAGATCTAGCCTGCCGCAGATCTAGCCAAGAGGGGTAACCTGCAGGAAGAGGGGTCACCTGTAGGAAGAGGAGACAAGAAGCAGCCTGTTGAGGAAGCAATGGTCGTCAGGAGAAAAGCATGCCCGTCGTGATGGAGCAAAGGGATTTGACACACCACCAGGAGAACTTCCGAGGAGGAGAATGCAATCTCCTCCCGCCGGCAAAGCGGACATGGGTGTCCAAGTACAAAAACAGAGGATAGCCGAGCAGGGAACTCAGCGAAACAGGCCACTGCCAAAAGGAACGCTGCACAAGGTACCACCTTCCTAGAACACCACACACATACACCACCAATTCCACGACAGAGCCCCTAGGAGGGACATGGCGAAGAACGTCAACGTCACCGAATCCAGAAATATATAAGGCTTTGTCCCGGAAACATAGGGGATGGGCTTCGGAGATACAAACCTAGACGGAGCCTCTAGGGAGGGTGTGGCGCCCGTAGGCGTCAGCACTAGTTAGGCAGACGAGGTCGACCAAGGGATTTCTCCCGATCTGGATCTATCAAGACCAGACCGTGCTGGCAGCAGATTCGGCGACTAGGAGTCCTTGAGGTCTAGTTCCAGCAGTGGAGTGGGCGGATGGGGATGGAGTTAGCACATCTTCTGATCTGGCATGTGCCACATGCTAGGGGGCCCCACGGGTTCGTCCACTGCTATCCTCGCACAACAGGAAGCCGGCCAATATCCGTGGCTGCCCCTAGCGAAATGGCAGAGTCGCCGCACCACCTGATTTCACCGCGCCGCCGCCTCGAAAGCCCCCCCCCCAAGGAGCGAAGCTCCCAAGGCCTCGCGGCTGGTAGGCATAATTTTTTTATGATGTATCTGCATATTGGTTTTGAGTTTTAGATGGTCTAGGGTGATTGTACGCCAGCAAGATGTACGTGCTATGCGTACGCAGATGGAGTCATCGGCAAGTTCCATTGTGCAGGGTGAGATGCTACTGCCATGCGAGGCGGCGGACATGCAAGATGCCCAGTGCCGTGTGAAGCGGTTGCACGAAGATAAGAACCGGCGGCCAGCAGGACTCCGGCCGAGTGGATTGGCAAGTCTGTATGTGACACATTGAGTAGTGAAAATGTGAGGCTGTGAGGACAGAAGAGAAAAGGAGAAGAAAATGTAGTATATGTGTTCTCACCGGGAGTAAGTGGCAAAGCCAGTTTTCTCTTTGGTGAAGTGTTAGTACGTGTGAGTTTCTTCTCAGGTGTGTGTGTTCATGAGAGAAGAAGAAAGAGTTGTGTGAAGCACCATATGAAGAAGAAACGGCGCTTCCAGGAGGCAGCACCAACAGCCGCCACCATTATCGACCGCCACGCGGCCTTGCCTGCAGCTGCCTCTCATGACGGTGAGACAAGAGGGGGTGGCAGCACGGCGGAAACCCTACTCGCCCGCCATGGACAATGCGAGGGCCTCTTTCTGAGTTTCCCTCGCACAATCATGCACTGCCTATTTTATGTTTCTACGCTAAAACATAGGTGGACTTATTTTCCTAGAGATAGATCGGAGCAAAATCACATGTACATTAAGCTTAATTTGGGTTTGCTGATTTGTCTTGTGCCATGTTGAACTTATTTTATGACAACTTGTTTATTTTATAACCTGCTATAGAAAAATAAACACACTACCAACATACATAAGTTGATTAGCCAAACGAATAATAGACAAAAGCTGGATTATCAATTTATCATTGCCAAATGCAGCCTAAAACATCATACTAGATTATTTTGAATATGATTGAAGAGAAGAGGCAACCTCTCCACCATTATCGAAAAAGGCTTTCGCCCCGTTTTATACATAAAGCAAGTCATCGAGCCACAAACACCCGAAAAGAGTTCACAACACAAATGCACACATGTACACACAGGACACAAAGTAGCACAGACATCCAGGACCACGGTAAGGAGGGTTCTGCTGAGGGATCAACTCAACAAGCCCTAAAAGAGAAGAAACACAAAATGCGAAGGTTTGTGTGTAGACTTTCCTCTTTCCAGGCTCGAGTAATGCGGTAGCTTTGACAACATATTGTTGATTAGGTTGATCCTCTGGTGTTAGCAGTTTGTCTTAGATTATGATGCACAAAAATGATGTCATTTACATATGTCGACAGGGGCGGAGCCGGGATTTCGGTACAGGGGTGGCCAATTGCAATTGAAACAGAACGTTCTCTACAGTGAAATTATAGCTGTCCTAATGCTATTAGTTTGTCACTTTGGCCCTATAAAAGTATCATTATATTGTACTTGTCTAAATTTATCTCTATGTATGATTGCCATTATAAAAGTGCATAATAATTTTATCCAAAGAGAACTTAGGTGCTGATTTCTGACAATGAATATTATGATGCAATTCCAAAGCAAGTTGTCCGTAAAAAAAAAGCTGTCTCGCCTTTACCAGCGCTGAGAAAATAAATTAATCTTCAGTGTATTGCATTGGGGCGCTTTTCTATTCACAGCTGATGAACTTTTTTTTTGAAGATCGAGGAATTGCTAGAATTTCATGGATCATTAGCAGGGAGCAACACAGCCAAAAGAAGAACCAAAATAACCGATGAAATGAAGGTTTCAGAACTAGCATGATCGCAACACAAGCAAAGGAATCAAGATCCGGTGTATAATTTCAGGCACGTAGATTAACTAGAATATGAGGGATACTATATGATTTCGACATGTGCAAGCAGTAAAATCACTTTCAGAATAATTAGCATCACAACAATAATTGAGAGAAATTTGTACTATAATCAATTAATCACTATTGCTACTGCTAACCTTGGCGTTGGGTGGACAACCGGATGATCGCTCGTCGCGACACAGGCACTTCAATCTGACCACGAGCAGAGAGGGTTTGAGGCGGCGGCAGAGGGTTTTAGAGGCGCAGCGCTAATCACACGCGTTAATGATGGGAGAAGCTAATTACACCAGGGTTCTCCTAGAAGGCAGTAGATATGTTTTGTAGAAACGAGTATCCCTATCACAGCGCGCTAATTATGGGCGTGGTACGATTTGCCTGCTAGGTATATGGTAATAATTAATCACATTTCTCTATCATATCACGGCTTGCCGTAGATGGTCCAATAGTATCTTGGGCGTCCAAAGTTAAGCAGACAAGACAGTTTCATTCATTCATTCGTTTTCTGTTTTTATTTTACTTTCTGGCTCCAACGTGCACGTGTACTCGTCCATCCAATTAACCTTGGCGTTGGACGCTCCATTCATACGTATTCACGAAATAGGGTTTCCCCCCGCTTTAGATTATAAAGCAACCACCACAACAAATTCAACAGTCGCGGCCAACAAAAGGTCCCGCCAAAGAAACGAAAATAAGTTGCCACAGGGCATAACAGAAGTACAGCAACGAACGGATCGCTGGGGGCACAGCCAAACAACCCCAAAAGAGAGGATCAAAGTCTAACTAATCTGGCTCCGGTGGTGGAGGTGGTAGCGGAGGCGCCAATGTTCCTGCGGTGGAGCGTAAGGCCGAGATGATCCTGTGGATGAAGTCCCGATCACGCCGCTTGCTGAGCGGTCTCCATAGCTGTAAGAAGCCAGATAGTTTGTAAATAGAATCAGTCGCACGAGATGGAATCACATGCTCAATCACGAGTTTATTGCGAGCCGTCCACAACGTCCATGCAATCGCCCCTGCTGCTACCCACAAGCTAGGGCGTGTCCTGGCGTCTTGGTTTAGGACCGCCTGCAATAAATCGGAGAGGCTATCATGGTTCCAATCACCACGAATCACCTCCCTGACACAGCTCCAGAGGAGGACTGCCGTCGGGCAACGGAAGAAAATATGGTTGGAGTCTTCCGGTATGGTACAGAGGGGGCATAGACCATCCCCGGGGCCATTCCGTTTTCTAACTTCCGTACCCGATGGTAAACGGCCCCTCACCCATTGCCATAGAAAGATGCGAATCTTCAACGGTAGCTTAATCTCCCAGAGAAGGGTCATTTCGGTTGGGCCCGGGGTGGCTAGCATGGCGCGGTATAGGGACTTGGTAGAAAACCTCCCACTTGGTTCCAGGGACCAAGATAATGAATCTTCCTCCGAGGAGGAAGGGTGAAGAGCAATGCATTGAAGCATCTCATCCCATTGGGCCCATTCTAATGGTCCAAAAGTACGGCGGAAAGCTATAGCCCCTAGGTCAGTGAGGGCCGCATGCACGGATAGGTGCGGTCGGACACAAATAGAGAAGAGCGCGTTGAAACGCCGAGCAAATGGTCGGTCACCCGACCAACGGTCCAGCCAGAACAGGGTGTTGGTGCCGGTCCCTACCGAGATGGATGTTCCAATCCGTAGGACCGGCATAAGTTGGATGATTGCCTGCCAAAACTGGGAGCCACCCGACCGGGGGGCGAAGGCCAGGGGCTGTCCACGTAGGTACTTTGCACGGATGACTTGAAGCCATAGGCCTCCATCTCCCGTCTCAATGTGCCATAGCCACTTGGAGAGCAAGGCTATGTTCATTCGTTTGGACGAGATGACCCCCAAGCCTCCTTGGTCCTTTGGCTTGCAAATCTCAGATCATTTTACCATGTGATACTTTTGTTTATTATCTGGGCCCGCCCAAAGGAACCGGGCCAAGTACTTGGTGACTTCCTGATGAAGGGATTCATGCAAACTATAGAATCCCATCAGGTACATAAGTAGGCTAACCAAGGAAGAGTTCATCAACACGACCCGGGCCACGTTGGATAGCCACCTCCCTTGCCATGGTTCGATCCTGTGTTGGAGTTTGGACACCGTGGGGCGAAGGTCCTTTGCCTGGAGGCGGGAATCGCTAATCGGGAGGCCAAGGTAGGTGGTCGGGAACGAGCCAAGACGGCAGTTCAACCTATTGGCTATGCGCCGGGATTCTTCCTCTGAGTATCCTAGTACCATTACTTCGCTTTTGGCAAAGTTTATTATCAGGCCCGACATCTCTTGAAAACACAAGGAGAACAGGGTGTTGGTGCCGGTCCCTACCGAGATGGATGTTCCAATCCGTAGGACCGGCATAAGCTGGATGATTGCCTGCCAAAACTGGGAGCCACCCGACCGGGGGGGCGAAGGCCAGGGGCTGTTCACGTAGGTACTTTGCACGGATGACCTGAAGCCATAGGCCTCCATCTCCCGTCTCAATGCGCCATAGCCACTTGGAGAGCAAGGCTATGTTCATTCGTTTGGACGAGATGACCCCCAAGCCTCCTTGGTCCTTTGGCTTGCAAATCTCAGACCATTTTACCATGTGATACTTTTGTTTATTATCTGGGCCCGCCCAGAGGGACCGGGCCAAGTACTTGGTGACTTCCTGATGAAGGGATTCATGCAAACTATAGAATCCCATCAGGTACATAAGCAGGCTAACCAAGGAAGAGTTCATCAACACGACCCGGGCCGCCTTGGATAGCCAGCTCCCTTGCCATGGTTCGATCCTGTGTTGGAGTTTGGACACCATGGGGCGAAGGTCCTTTGCCTGGAGGCGGGAATCGCTAATCGGGAGGCCAAGGTAGGTGGTCGGGAACGAGCCAAGATAGTAGTTCAACCTATTGGCTATGCGCCGGGATTCTTCCTCTGAGTATCCTAGTACCATTACTTCGCTTTTGGCAAAGTTTATTATCAGGCCCGACATCTCTTGAAAACACAAGGGTAGAAACTTCAGATTTTGGATGTCAGTATCCGAGCCCTCCACCATGAGGATGGTGTCATCTGCATATGGGAGGTGAGTAATACCCCCGTCACCGACTAAGTGCGGGCATACCCCCTTGATATGGCCCGCCCGCCGACCTTTGTCCAAGATTGTGCCAAGAGCATCCACAATCAGGTTGAACAAGAAGGGGGATAGGGGATCACCTTGGCGGACCCCCTGGGCAGTGCAGAAGTAGGGGCCAACCTCCCCGTTGATATTGACTGCCGTACGGACGGACGTAACCAGCTGCATCACCCGAGCTATCCAATATGGGTCAAAACCACGCTTCTCCATGACCTCACGGAGGAAGGACCAGTGGACCGTATCATAAGCCTTATGGAAATCTATCTTGAAAAAAACCGCACGGAGGTGTTTCCTCTTGACCTCATGGAGGATCTCGTGAAGCACTAGAACCCCATCGAGAATGAATCGGCCTTTAGTGAACGCCGACTGGTTCGGGTGATGGATCCTTGGAGCCAGCAGAGCCGCCCTAGTGGCGTACCCTTTAGCTAGGATCCTAAAGATCACGTTAATCACCGTGATTGGGCGAAATTGGCGAATATCCGATGCCCCCTGGACCTTGGGAATTAGAGAAATGATCCCATAATTCAGGCGAGATACATCAAGGGTTCCCCTCGAGAACTCCCGGAATAGCTCCATAATCTCGCCCTTGATGGTGTGCCAGAAAGTTTGAAAAAACCGAACCGGGAGACCGTTTGGGCCCGGGGCAGAGGTCGGGTTCATGGACTTGATGATGGCCTCTACCTCAGATTCCTCAAAGGGGTTAAGGAGGGTTTGGTTCTCTTCGAAGGAAACGCGGAGATGCTCCTCCCAGAAGTTCTCAGCTAGCGCGAGGCCCCCTCGCGGCCGGGCGGAAAACAGGGCTGTATAGAACCCATCAACATGAGCCCGAATCTCATCCGGGTCCTGTAACAATCGGTCCCCATCCCAAAGGATGGGGATGGTGCAACATCGCCTACGGCCATTGGCGATGGCCTGAAAATAAGCCGTGTTGGCATCGCCAAACAGGACCCAATTGACAGCGCCACGTTGACGCTAGTATTCTTCCTCTTTGGCGTAGATGTCAGTGAGGGTATCTTCCAGACCATATCTCAGGGACCACTCCTTCGAAGATAGACCCGGGCCGTCCGCCCGAATGTCAAGATCTCGGATCTCCATCAGTAGAGCCTGCTTCTGGACCCGTAGGTCTCGTCCAATATTTGCACCCCACCCCTTCATAAATTGTCGGGATCGCTTGGCCAGGTGAAGCCATTCGTCCATGACTGACATAGTCCGGTGAGGTTCAGCACGAGCCGCGATCCAGTGATCTCAGACGGCCGTAATGAAGCCCGAATGACGAAGCCAGAACGACTCAAACCGAAAGTGAGGGGGCGGTCGGGGGCGCTCATCCCTGGATGATAGTAGGAGTGGTACATGGTCGGATCCAATCCTAGTGATGGCCTATAGAGTAGCTAAGGGGGACCGGAGTTCCCATTCAGGGGATATAAATACCCGGTCGAGAACACTTCGGGTCAGATTCACCTGTTTATTAGTCTAGGTGAAGCGGGCTCCGACCCTATCTAACTCCCGGAGCTCGAGGTCGGCAATCCAGTCGTTAAAAAGTTGCATGCCGGACTGGTCAACCCGACCATTATTCTTGTCTGCTACGGAGCGAAGGAGATTGAAGTCACCCCCAACGATCACGGGGAGAGTGGCCGCCCTAATTCGTGGGGGCCAGTCCGGCGAGGAAAGCGGCGGAGCGGCTATGGTCAGCCGGGCCATAAACGACAATCACTTCCCATTTGAAGTTAATTGCTCTCTCCCATACTTCCATACTCACGAAGAAACCTCTGCGATCCATGGAGCCAACCTCAAAGGTGTCATCCTTCACCCCGAGAAGGATGCCACCGGAGTGTCCCGCCACCCCACTAGATGGAAACCAGTGCCATGCAAACAAGTGTCTGCTCAATCGATCAAGTTCCGAGAGAGAGAACTCAGTCCTCATCGTTTCTTGGATTGCCACTATATCAATATTCTCTTCGCGCATGTAGTCCACTAGTTGGCGACGCCGACCATCATGGCCGAATCCGCGAAGATTCTAGAAAAGAGCACGCATACTACTCCTCTAGGGGGTCCACACTGGACCACACTGCTATGGATGCGCTAAGAGCC